>NC_069508.1:31438313-31565813 GCF_027579735.1 Bombina bombina
AGTATAGGTGTTACTTTCTGTTCTCCTAGGTGTTATTGTTGCTTTATTGCTGGATTGATATACTGCTGCTGAACTCTGCTTATCTGACCACTCTGCCTGTTAACCCCTAAATTGCTGGATTGATATACTGCTGCTGAACTCTGCTTGTCTGACCACTCTGCCTGTTAACCCCTTAATTGCTGGATTGTTATACTGCTGCTGAACTCTGCTTGTCTGACCACTCTGCCTGTTAACCCCTTATTGTTGGATTGATATACTGCTGCTGATCTCTGCTTGTCTGACCTCTCTGCTTGATTAACCCATATTGTTCTGGATTGCCTCTCTGTTGCCAAACCCTGCCTGCCTGACCATTCTAGTTGATTACCCTTGGACTGCTTTACAGTTGCCAAACTCTGCCTGCCTGACCATTTTAGTGGTTTACCCTTGGACTGCTCTGATTCCCTGCCTGTTGCCGCCGAAGACTACCCTGCCTGTGGTGAGTGCCGCCTACCTCATCTTGCGAACTTTCTCTGCTCTGAGATATTTCCTATCATTCCAGCTTGACGCCAGGATAAGAAGACTACTGGCCGAGTTCGGTCTGATAGTAGAACATCCCACGAGCATTACACCAGATAGGTACTCATGGTTCCTGAAGTCCAGCAGTAAAGTCTTCTTCCAAGCAGCTACCTCTTCTATCTTCATCCAGTACCACAGAACTGAAGACCAGCGCCGGAGGAACTGAAGACCAGCGACCAAGGAACTGAAGACCGGCGACCGAGGAACTGAAGACCGGCGACCGTGGAGCCAAGGAGCATGGAGGATCCTCTTCATACGATCACTGCCGTACTCTGAATATTGAATGCAAGTTACGTGTTTAAATATGGCATCACTTGCATTCCTATTGGTTGATTTGATTCTTCAAATTCAAATCAGCCAATAGGATGAGAGCTACTGAAATCCTATTGGCTGTTCAAATCAGCCTTTAGGATTCCAGTAGCTCTCATCCTATTGGCTGATTTGAATTTGAAGAATCAAATCAGCCAATAGGAAAGCAAGTGACGCCATATTTAAACGCGTTTTTTGGGGGGGGGTTTGGGGGGGGGTTATTTTTTAGATTAGGGCTTTTGGGCAATTGTAAAAGAGCTAAATGCCCTTTAAGGGACAGTAAAAGAGATGAATGACCTTTTAAGGGCAAAGCCCATACAAATGCTCCTTTAAGGGCAATGGGTAGTTTAGGTTTTTTTAGTGTTAGGTTTTTGTATTTGGGGGAGTTTTACTGTTAGGGGAACTAAGTTTTTTATTTTTTTGATAATTTGGTTTATTATTTTATGTAATGTTAGACTTTTTTCTTTTTTGTCATTTTAGATAAATTTTAACGTTAGTTTCTTTTTATTTAATTGTAATTTAGGATTTTTTAATTTAGGTAATTGGGGTTAATTTAGGGTGTGTTAGGTTAGGGGGCTAAGTAATTTCATTTGTTATTTGCGTTGTGGGGGGTTGGCGGTTTAGAGGTTAATAGCTTAACAAGATTAATTGTGTTCTGGGGGTTGGTGGTTTAGGGGTTAATAGATTTATTACGTTAATTGCGATAAGAGGGCATGGCGGATTAGGAGTTAATAGTTTAAATAGATATTTTACGATATGGGGGTTGGCGGATTAGGGGTTAATACATTAGTTATTGCGGTGGTGGGTTGCAGTTGAGAGGTAGATATTGTGCATGCATTAGGTGTTATATGCGTATATATTCGATCGAGTGTAGTGTAAGGTCGGGTTACCATAGTAACCTATTAATGTTTTGGAAATCCGGCATCGGGTGGAAACGTTAACACAACGCAAACTTACACCTACATAAAAAGAGCGACCGCAGGCAAAGCGGTAACCTTTTCAATGGAAACCTGGTACTAAAATGGAGCTGTAAATTACTTTTAGCTGTCGGCCGCTTCTGTAGCTTATGGCTCCATTTTTAACGGCTCAATGGAAGCGAGCCCATAGTCATCAGGATTAACCATGTCACTGCTGATAAAAACCTATTTTACAACCTACTGCAAATGCTTGCCATAAACTCAGCAGGATTAACCATTTCACTGCTGATAACAACCTATTTTACAACCTACTGCAAATGCTAGCAATAAATCAGCAGAATTAACCAATTAACTACCGTTAACAACCCATATAACAAGCCTAATGCAAATGCTAGCCATATAGTCAGCAGGATTAACCAACTGACTGCTGATAACAATCCATCTTACACGCTTACTGCAAATGACAGCCATATAGGGCTAGATTACGAGTGGCACGTTAAATGTTGCTCACAAGCGATAAGGGGTATATTGTGGCACTTTGTGTGCATCAGAAGTGGTGTGCGTATTATGAGTGGAAAATAAATGCACTCGCTTGGTCGCAATGGAATTTAATGTGCGTCTGGTTAGCGTGACTTCAGAGCTCTAGTTAACTTTTACGCTCGACTAAAAAGTTGCACAAAACAGATCAAAATACTTTGTACAGTAAGTTATGCTCATAATAACACTCTCTAATAATAATCATTTAAATTAATATTGCATAATAAAGTTATAAGGGCTCAAAGATATGAGGTCTCAGGTGTTAGAATAAAAGATATGCAAAGGGCTTTAACATATAGATATATACATGTATAAATATGTACATATATATGTCTACATGTGTGTACTTATGTATTTAAATGTGTATATATGTATTTACCGACATATACACACAAATAAACACATAAAAACACACGTGTGTGTGTGCGCATTGGAGCTCTTTGCAGTCAAGTAGCTGAATACATGAAAAATCATATTCATGCAATATTCATATTTAACATCTTAACCCTCATGGACATATTTATATACGTTTGCCTATTGTACCGCATGAGGTATATATACATTCGAGCTACCGAAAGCTCCAGCAGTTGGAGTTTCTGAGCTTCAGTCATCTTCCTGCATATGGAACTGGAGCGTGATTGGTGCTCAGCCTGATCTGTGCTCCGGTTCCATATGAAGGTAGATGTCAGATGGTTACAGACGGTAACACAAAAAAAAAAATGAAGGAAGAGGGAGGTATGGAGAGCTACACTACAGAAAAAAATGTGGGGTGAGGGGATGGGAACCCTAGCTAACGATCAACGGAAGGAGGGAGGTGGGGGGGATCACTAAACTACAGAAAAATTTAAATTAAAAATAAATTTAAAAATATGTACTGGCAGACTAAAGGAAGGGAAATGGGCTGAGTGCCAATTCAACTACCTAATGGCCTGGGGGCGTGATACCTAGTAATCACAACAGTAAATAGTGGTTTTAAATATAGGACCCAGGCGCCTACCAACTGGAGGCAAAGGAGATATAAACGAGTATCAAGTATAAAAATTACTTATTTATTACATACAACTAAAATCATCTCATGGATTCATGTAAGACGTATATAAAATACAATTTAAAACAATATAAAACAATATAAAACTGGCAATGTGACAAACAATCTTCTTAAAATGTGACTGTATATGTTATGATAGACAATCTTCTTAGGTTTTGAGTTTGTGTGTTGGGAAGCCTCCTTAGGTGTAATGGAGAGGATGATCCTTAGGTGTAATAGAGGGGGTGATCCTTGTTGTGCTACCAAAGTAGGTGAAACAATAGATGAAATTGTGGTGAACTGAAAAAAATGAAAAATTAAAAATGGAAAAAATTAGAAAAAATTAAAAGGAGAAAAATAAAAAATATATAGCAATTCCAAAAATGTAGCAATTACAAAAGTGGTTCCAAAAAAAAAAGTAGTTCCAAAGAAATTAAATAAGAGTGTATCAACGTGTGTAAACAATCAGATGGTGAAATAACAGAACAACAAAATATAGTCCAACTAAATATAGTCCAACTCAGTAATGACTGGGATCAACTTGCGAGAATCAAACAAATTCAAACAAAAACAAAGAACCAGTGCAATCTGTCCAAAAATCTTCAAACTCCTTGGTAAAAGTAATGTGAATATAGTGTAAGTGTCAGTTCAGGAAAATACAATCCATATTCTGTGTGATAGAATAAGTCTGTGTGATAGGATTAAACAATATGACAGTATTCCAGGATGTATATAAAAAACAAAAACGTGAATGTCAATTCAGAAGAAGATCATCCATACGTCTGTGTTGTAGGCTTTTGATAAACAGAATATCAGTTTCCAGGAGGTGTGCAAAGACCAATATTGTGGATAATATAATCTACCAATAGCGGTATCCACCTAAAAAGAAAAAAATGGAAATAGTGCAGATTGTTTCTCAACAATTTACACTACATCCGGTCACTTAAGTGATGTGGTTATTTAAGGCCTCAGGTTTACCAGTTCATCAGTCTTGATAAAGGCCTATTGAGGGCCGAAACGCGTAGACGGATCACTGGTAAGCCTTATTTCATTCTTTGATTTGTTGAGAAACAATCTGCACTATTTCCATTTTTTTCTTTTTAGGTGGATACCGCCATTGGTAGATTATATTATCCACAATATTGGTCTTTGCACACCTCCTGGAAACTGATATTCTGTTTATCAAAAGCCTACAACACAGACATATGGATGATCTTCTTCTGAATTGACATTCACGTTTTTGGTTTTTATATACATCCTGGAATACTGTCATATTGTTTAATCCTATCACACAGACTTATTCTATCACACAGAATATGGATTGTATTTTCCTGAACTGACACTTACACTATATTCACATTACTTTTACCAAGGAGTTTGAACATTTTTGGACAGATTGCACTGGTTCTTTGTTTTGTTTTTTATTTGTTTGATTCTCGTAAGTTGATCCCACTCATTACTGAGTTGGACTATATTTAGTTGGACTATATTTTGTTGTTCTGTTATTTCACCATCTGATTGTTTACACACGTTGATACACTCTTATTTAATTTCTTTGGAACTACTTTTTTTTTTTTGGAACCACTTTTGTAATTGCTACATTTTTGGAATTGCTATATATTTTTTATTTTTCTCCTTTTAATTTTTTCTAATTTTTTCCATTTTTAATTTTTTTATTTTTTCAGTTCACCACTATTTCATCTATTGTTTCCCCTACTTTGGTAGCACAACAAGGATCATCCCCTCCATTACACCTAAGGAGGCTTCCCAACACACAAACTCAAAACCTAAGAAGATTGTCTATCATAACATATACAGTCACATTTTAAGAAGATTGTTTATCACATTGTCAGTTTTATATTGTTTTAAATTGTATTTTATATACGTCTTACATGGATCCATGAGATGATTTTAGTTGTATGTAATAAATAAGTAATTTTTATACTTGATACTCGTTTATATCTCCTTTGCCTCCAGTTGGTAGGCGCCTGGGTCCTATATTTAAAACCACTATTTACTGGCAGACTAAAGATGGCTGCAATTAGTGGGAGGGTTAGAGAGCTATTTGGGGGGATCAGGGAGGTTTGAGGAGGATTACTACACAGCAGGAAAAAATATATAAAATAAAAATAATTAAAAAACAACAAACTTAAACTGCTTACTGGCAGACTGTCTGCCAGTACCAAAGATGGTAGTGACTAGTGGGTGGTGAGGGAGGGAAGAGAGCTGTTTGGGAGGGATCAGGGGGTGGGAGGTGTAAGTTGGGAGGGTAATCTCTATACTACAGCTAAAATTAACCTTACAAGCTACCTGATTAACCCCATCACTGTCGGGAATAATAGAAGTGTGGTGAGCAGCTGCAATTAGTGGCAATCATATCCCTTTAGATAAACATTTTACAGAGAGATTAAATGTCAAGTATAATGTATCTGTAGCATGTTTTATGTGTAGTGCAACCTAACCATACTGATGATTTTTCCTAAAGATTATGAGTACAAATTTAATTACAGGCAATAGACAGCTGATGTCTGTAGGGATTGGTACAGCTGCCAAAGGTAGTTATGTAATCTTATTCTCTTGCATTTCTCAGTCATTCACTATTACAATTCTGTCTTCATGACTCTCCCTATGGGCCTCTATGATCTAAATCTCTCTGGTCTAGCGAGATTATCTAAGAAGCCTCATTAGTACTGTGAGGTATCTCCAAAAAAAATAGGAAAAACACATTTTAGCTTGAGAGCTGTTTTTATTGATATTATGGATGAGTGAATGTGCTCAAAGTGTAATTCGTTTGGTAGAACGAATAGTCCTGTGGACATTCGAGTTGAACAATTGAATGTTGATAAGAATGAATTTCCATTAAAATTTGATAATCAAATGTTATTTCCAGTTTTTGAATGTTACTTTCGTTTTTGAATGTTCATAATTAGATCGAATATCCACATTCAAAATTTCGAATGTAACATTCGATATAACAAATACTATTCAGAAGTTCAATAGATGATGTGGTAGGCAATTTAGTAAAGTGATACAGAGATACAAATATATCAATTTAAATGTTTCTATTTTGAATATTTCATAATTTGAATATTACATTTAATGAGAGCATTAGATATACTATTACAAATATATTGATTCAATTTTTTCTAATTCAAATATTGCATAATTTGAATTGAATTATTAGAAAAATTTTAATTGAATATTACATTTTAAAAAAAACATACTATTACATTAAATGATTGTTAAAATGTAAAAACATTCAAAATTCAAAACAAACGAACAAATGTGTTTAAATTAGTTTCATTTTTCAAATGTTGCAAAACATTTACCCATCCCTAATTGCTATACGTGAAGTATAGACACCTAACTAAAGATTTTGCATGGTTTCTCTCATGTTGGCGAGTTTTTGATCATCGGATTCTATCTATTCTTTGTTCTGTGTTCTCTTTTTTTCTCTCCACCTTTGAACCATATAACTGCTTTTACTTTATTCCTATGTATTTCTAATTGCTCTTTTTTGGGGATGGATTTACTATTGAGTGTCCCTAGGGAAACGTGTATAGGTGTATAACTTCTCAGCATTATTTATATTCCTAGCCATATATTAAAGCGACAGTAAAGTAAGACATTCATAATTCAGACAGCACATACAATTTTAAACAACATTCCAATTTTCTTCTATAATTTAATTTGCTTCCTTCTCTTGTTAAAACAGCAAACACCTAGGTGCTAACTGCTGATATATAAAATTTTACAGGTATTAAAAAAAGAATTACAAAAAAAAAATAATAAAAAATGCAGCTATCTTACAAGAAAGGACAGTACATAAATAGTTGAGAAATGTTTTAATACAATATAAAACCCTAAAACAACGTTCAAATGCAAGAAAAAGTTATTGTTGCGTTAAAAACCATAAGAGATGGTGAGTTACCTGTCTAACTAAACAGTAACGACATCATGTTTCAGAGCCACGCTCCTTCCTCAAGTGCATCTTTAAAATTTGTCTTTAAAGTACTTATGAATTGTGGATGCACTGTATTCAATCTTACCTATATTATTAGGTTGCCAGGGGTCCAGTATTCAACGGGACAGTGCAGTATTTCAGCAGGCTGTCCTGTAAGTCTATACAAAAATATTGGACACTTTAAGGTCCAGTTTTTTGTTTTTTAAAGTCCCATGATTGTCAGCTAAATTTTAAAGGTCTCATGCCTTAGTGGCATTGCGCATGTAATACTGTGTATTACTGGCAGCCAAGACTGGTAAAAATTGCTTTCTGTAAGTCTGTGGGAGTTAAAATACTGTTCTGTGTATGCTACATTTAGCTACTGGAGTAAAAATAAAAACTGCTCTGTGTTTTTACTGGGAACCATGAGGGTATAAAAGCTGGTGTGCGTGCTACTAGCAGTCAAAGGGGGTAATATCACTGCTGTATTTTAGCAGCAGCTAAAGAGGTAAAATCATTGATTTGTGTGTTACTGGCAGCCAAGGGAATAAAATCACTGCTCAGTTGTAAACAATATATATATATATAGTGGGTTCAATGGTCAGACCTACGGTAGAGCTCTGGAGAGGGGCTATGGTGTGGTCCCACTTACAACATGTGCCTATTTGCCTACAGGTCATCCCTAACTGTCAACCCTCTTATTAGGTCCAATGTCCAAGAAAAGTTATAGGGACTTTGACATGAGATAGACTTCTGTTCGCTAAAAAGTGTTTAAAAGTAGAGAGATAACTATAAGATGCACACGGTCCGTTGCTTATATGTGTGATATTGCCTTTGGTTGCATGCACAGTAAAACCTCCTGACAATTACATTTTCTAAACCAGGATTGGGTTTAATGATTGGGGCCAGGTTACTCGGGGGTGGAGACTTTGATATGATATTTAAGCTACAAGATCTAGACAGTGGCCTGCATGATCCGGGAGCAGGATGGGGGGCTTCCTTGACAGAGTTTAAGCATTGTTAGGCAGGGTGTGGAAGACAGCAGGACTTAAATTGGGGTTTCATAGAGGAAGAAGAGACAGCAAAACAAAACTTGCAGCCTCAATCTGCTTTAAGAACAATTAGTTGACATTCACATATTTACCTTGATGTGACGTATAGCAATGAAGGATATATACACCAGCTATGTGAAAGTACAGTCTGTTTATCAAAATTTAATTTAGTATATTTTCCGGGACATTCTATATTCCAGGCCATTTTAAATATCTGTACAAAAAAACACTGTGAAAATATAGCGCACATAGAGATCCCAATAAATATAATAACTGTAGAAATACCTTGTAAGTCTTCCGTCACGGCACAATGGAGAGTAAGTAGTGATGTGAGAAGTAGGCGCACTGTGGCAATGATACCAACTCCTCAATAAAAAATCACAAGTTTATTGGTCAAACAAATTAAAGCATGGCAGACAAACAGCTGATATCATCACACTAAAACGAGCACACAAGTTGTGCGGACATGGACAAACGCTGGTGCATTTCGTGTGCATGCACACTTGGTCACTGCATTTTAAATATCTGCAGGATAAATACCTTCAATAAGAAAAGAAGACAATATTGGTATTGGTTTTTAACTTCACTCATACAGAAGTGCACGCTTATTAGTTACTCACAAGTATGAGATTTAACACAAGCTCCATAATTAGAATCTTGGGGATACACCATAAAATGCTGTGATTTTACAAGTGCAGGCACAAGATCTGCAATAGAGTCCTAATTTACAGGTAGCACATAGCGCAACAACATTAAAAGCAGCTGCACACTCTACTTACTCAGGGCAACATGATAGGGAGGGTAGTGGTTGCGGCGCCCAGGCCCTCTGAGGTGGCAGACAGCAATCATCCCAATCGGATACATGGCCGCGAATGTGCAGGGGGCAGCATTGCAAAAGCATTTCACAAGAAATGCTTGTGCAATGATAAATGACGACAATGTACGGTATTGGCATTTATCAATGTCAGGGGGAAGCGGATCATGTTCAATAAACTAACTTTACTTGGATGTAATCTCGGAAAATGCCATTAATGCTTAATAATCCAAATATAAACCACAAAGAAATGTCACATAAAAGATCCCAATGTTTTCAACATGTCAAGGTTGATAAATTTAAAAAATTAAAAAGTTAGATGAAAATATGCTTGAAAAGTTTTTTTCTGATGCTTTGGAATATCAATGTCAGTTTTTCTGAATGTAAAATATTGGCGAAGTTCATGGTGTGCTAAGCTACTAGAGAAGCACAAATATTCATATTTTCTATGGGCCAGATTACGAGTGGAGTGCAAACGTTTGCGCTTGAGCGATAAGGGATATATTGCAACGTTTTGCATTTTTTGGGCTTAACGCTCGTATTATGAGTTGAAAGTAAACACACATGTGTGTACATGTTTGTGTATGCGTGTGTGTGTATGTATATGTGTATGTGTATGTGTGTGTATATGTGTGGGTGTATGTGCGTGTGTGTATATGTGTGCATGTATGTATATGTGTGTGTGTGTGTGGGTGGGTGTGTGTATGTGTGCGTTTATATGTGTGTGTGTGTGTGTGTGTGTGTGTATGTGTGCGTGTATATGTGTGTGTGTGTGTATGTGTGCGTGTATATGTGTGTATATGTGCGTGCGTGTGTGTATATGTGTGTGTGTATATGTGTGTGTGCGTGTGTGTATATGTGTGTGTGTATATGTGTGTGTGTGTATATGTGTGCATGTATGTATATGTGTATGTGTGTGGGTGTGTGTGTGTGTGTATATGTGCGTGTATATGTGTGTGTGTGTATATGTGTGTGTGTGTGTATATGTGTGTGTGTGTGTGTGTATGTATATGTGTGTATATGTGTGTATATGTATGTATATGTGTGTGTGTATATATGTGTGTGTGTATATGTGTGTGTGTGTGTATGTGTGTGTGTATGTGTGTGTGTGTGTGTGTGTGTATATGTGTATATATGTGTGTGTGTATATGTGTGTGTGTGTATATGTGTGTGTGTGTGTATATGTGTGTATATGTGTATGTGTGTATATGTGTATGTGTGTGTATATGTGTATGTGTATGTGCGTGTGTGTATATGTGTGCATGTATGTATATGTGTGTGTGTGGGTGTGTGTATGTGTGCGTTTATATGTGTGTGTGTATATATGTGTGTGTGTGTATGTGTGCGTGTATATGTGTGTATATGTGCGTGCGTGTGTGTATATGTGTGTGTGTATATGTGTGTGTGTGTGTGTGTGTGTGTGTATATGTGTGTGTGTGAGCATGTGCATTGTTTTCTACAATAACTGTACAAAATGTAATAGAGCAACCACTAATAAGCTTTTCGAAAGCTCTTGTTCCAGCAGTTTATATGGACTCCTGACTTGCACAGGCAAACGTTTAAGTCTGTAAGTATTCCTTATTATATTATTATTATTATTATCATCAGTTATTTGTAGAGCGCCAACAGATTCCGTATTGCTATTGTTATTAGATTGTAAGCTCTTCAGTCGCAGGGTTACATTTCCAGTGACCACTGTTTGTTCTATGTACAAATGCACATATATTTCTCAGACAGTAACCAAAGTGTTGTGGTTATGGATAACTAACAATATACAAAATAAACAGCATATGAATGTACAACTTTACTTACTGTGCTGCTCTGAGTCTTTGTCTTTAAGAAGAGACAGGAGGTTGTGGACATTCTTTTGTCAGACACATTTGGCAATCGGCTTTATCCATGGTATGCCAGTCTGGCGTACAGTATGCTTGGGAAAATATGCCAAATAATAACATGCAAGAGTCTGCTTGTCCTATAATCTAGATATTTAAATGAGCATTGTCCTTTCAGAAGGTTAGCTGTGGCAAGACAATGTGGGTAATCGCTTTTATGTTAATCTCTGGTACTTCAAGGTAATTTTAATGCCTTAACTTGTTCCTACTATCTCTTGCCATAGTTGTTTGTATTATAAACCAGTTTTGGTAAATGTGGAGTTTAGCGTCCCAAATTATGTAACCATGTTATATTTTATTTCACCATGTTATATTTTATTTCACCATGTTATATTTTATTTAAAAATGTAATTTTGTGAAATAACTTTAAGAAATGTTCCAAAGACATTTGCATAAATGACTTTACCTGGTATTAGTTAATAGGCCGGACGTGGGAGTTACTTCAGGAAGGTACAACTTGAGGGGAGCGGGACATGTATAGGTTCCCAGAGGCGGTTACCGTGCCCGGGGCAGGTATTAAAGGAGAGCGATCTGTCCCAATAACTGACTCGGGCGCCGCAACCGCCGCTGATAACCTTCTCCATCCCTTATAACATGGTTATATGATTTGGGATCCTAAACTCACATTTACCCCAGTTTTTCCTATTATAACTTTTATGTAAAAATGGGGGGCTTATTTAAAGGGACGTAATACTCATATGCTAAATCACCTGAAAGTGATGCAGCAAACTGTAAAAAGCTGACATGAAAATATCACCAGAACATCTCTGTGTAAAAAAGGTAGATATTTTACCTCACAATTTATTCAGCTCACCAGAGTAAGCGCTCAGTGAACAGTTATACTTCAGCTGCTGTCCAGCTGAAGAAAAAAAAAAAGTCAATGCTAATCAGCAACAGCAGTGCTGAGGTCATACTTTGCTTTGCTGTGATCTCATGAGATTTCACTGACATCTTGTGAGATTTCATAGAAAACTTACTTAAACTGGATAGGGAAATAACATGACTGTGCCTGCACATGCCAGATGCACACTCCCTTGCAAGTCCTGGGACTAGCATCCTTATTGGCTGCTTAAAGTCTCTTTACAGTGGGTTGTGAATACTTAGGAAATGTCGAGGTAAAGTATCTTGGTTTTTACATAGAGATGCTCAGGTGATATTTTATAGTCAGCTTTTTACAACTATGCTACATCACTTTCTGTTGCCCCATAGTCGATCAATGGTAAATGAGGCATGTGTAAAGTCTTTCATACCTTTGTAAAACTACCATATTGCTGAACTTTAAATGATAATGGGATTAAGGTTGCACTTACCACCTGAGGACGTTTTCAGGAACTTGTAAAACATAAAGAGGAAACCTAGTGAGAGTCACAAAAATGATTGAATAGCCAATTAGCACATCAGACAAGTATCCCCACTGGCTTTCCCCAGAAGCATTCTTTATACATTGATGCCAATGCACCAGAGAACTATGGGAAGATATGCAAATGAGATATACAACATCTCATGCTTTTTGCTTCCAGTACTGTATTTAACCACAGCGATCCTCTTATGGGGTAGATGCAGCAAAACCAAAACCACTTCTGGACAGCTGTTCCAAGCTCATTTGCTCTAATCAGCTGATGATAGGTTTGATTTACTGCTAGGCCTAGTGAAAAACAGAAGCAAATAACACTTCTAATAATGAACTAGCTGCACTATAATATGACCTATTTCATTTATATCTAGGTTAAATAAGGAGCATGAATTGACAGATGATCCACCAATGTTTCCCCCCGGGCCGTGATGTTTGTGCAAAGGGGCTGAACGCCCCAGGGGGAGGAAAACGATTAGTTGATTGCAGATTGGTCATCTGTCAATCAATTGATGAGTATGGCGGGCGGAGGAACGGCGCTTAGCCTTCTATCATTACAAGGTACAAATCGCACAAGATAAGTATATATTACACAATTGATGAATGAAACTCTCATTCATTTTTAAAATGATTTCATATGACTAGCGACTATGCTCAAGTTGACATTCACTTTAAGTTGAGAAATATCTCATGGATGTAGAACAAATATTCTGTTTATCTAAAATAATATCAAGTAATATAAGTGAAATTAAGTTATTAATATTCAATGAAAACTGTTTATATCATGTACAGAGTGAAATGTATATAGTATTATATAATATAGTATATTATGGGTTTTATTGTATCATGGATCTCTTGACATTTCATGGTCCAAACATATCTGATAATTTTCTGTAACTGCTGCTGTGCCCTGTAATGGGATCATTCTCTCACATTTAACCTTTTCTTATGCCCTTTTATTTGCACACTAGTTACAAGTGCATTACAATAGTATTTACCTGCATTTGTTTCATAGTTTTGTTACATTTCACATTTGACATGCCCTTCATTGCACGCTACTGATTTGAGTCAGTTTTGCGCATCTGTTTCTAAAATTAAGTATTGATGATTTAGATAGGGCATACAATTTTTTAACAATTTCCCAATTTACTCGTATACTCAAATTTGCTTTGTTCTCTTGGTATCCTTTGCTGAAGAGTAAACAATGGTTGGCTAAAATGAGCTTAGGAGAGTGCAAGTGTCTTCAGCAGTGTTTGCAATAACATTACAATAAACATTGACTCTTGCACACTCCTGAGCTAACCTAGAATTACTCTTTAACAAACGACACCAAGAAAACTAAGCAAATTTGATAATATAAGTAAATTGGAAAGTTGGTTTAAATTTCATACACTATCCATTTAAGTTCAATTTAAACTTTATTGTCCATTTCAGGTATTGTCACTTCATGTTCGTCACCTGTCCCTGTACAAGGTATTTTCTATTCTGAGTTGCCAAACTTGTTTTTTTATTTGCTGATTATTGTCTGCTAGATGTGTGACTGACTGATCGTCTGATACTGGTCATCTGACTATTTACCTTGACTTGTCCTCTGTCTGACGTGTTCCCGCTTTGTATCTATCTTTTGCAAATGACCCTTGTCTGACTGCACTTGAGTTGTTTTTTTGTTTTTTTTAATGCGTCACTTTCATGCATTTCTGTAAGCATTTTCTGCTGTTGAGCCTACTCCTAACATTACTGCAGCCTTCTCTACCGACTTCTTTAAGGTAATTCCTTATCATTATTTCATTTTTCAGCCTTAACCTGGGTTATGACCTATTTTCTGCTTTGGCAATCTCTGTATTTTTGTATGGTTTATAAGTTTATCTATTTTAATAGAGTTTCCATCCTTAAAGGGACAGTCTACTCAAGAATTTTTATTGTTTAAAAAGATAATCCCTTTATTATCCATTCCCCAGTTTTTCATACCAACACTGTTTTATTAATATAGGCCTAGATTTGGAGTTTGGCGGTAGCCGTGAAAACCAGCGTTAGAGGCTCCTAACGCTGGTTTTAGGCTACCTCCGGTATTTGGAGTCACTCAAAAAAGGGTCTAACGCTCACTTTTCAGCCGCGACTTTTCCATACCGCAGATCCCCTTACGTCAATTGCGTATCCTATCTTTTCAATGGGATCTTTCTAACTCCGGTATTTAGAGTCGTGTCTGAAGTGAGCGTTAGAATTCTAACGACAAAACTCCAGCCGCAGAAAAAAGTCAGTAGTTAAGAGCTTTCTGGGCTAACGCCGGTTCATAAAGCTCTTAACTACTGTACTCTAAAGTACACTAACACCCATAAACTACCTATGTACCCCTAAACCGAGGCCCCCCCACATCGCCGCCACTCGATTAAAAAATTTTAACCCCTAATCTGCCGACCGCCACCTACGTTATCCTTATGTACCCCTAATCTGCTGCCCCTAACACCGCCGACCCCTATATTATATTTATTAACCCCTAACCTGCCCCCCAAAAACGTTGCAGCCACCTACCTACAATAATTAACACCTAATCTGCCGACCGCAAAGAGCCGCCACCTACATTATAGCTATGTACCCCTAATCTGCTGCCCCTAACACCGCCGACCCCTATATTATATTCATTAACCCCTAATCTGCCCCCCTCAACGTTGCCTCCACCTGCCTACACTTATTAACCCCTAATCTGCCGAGCGGACCTGAGCGCTACTATAATAAAGTTATTAACCCCTAATCCGCCTCACTAACCCTATAATAAATAGTATTAACCCCTAATCTGCCCTCCCTAACATCGCCGACACCTAACTTCAATTATTAACCCCTAATCTGCCGACTGGAGCTCACCGCTATTCTAATAAATGTATTAACCCCTAAAGCTAAGTCTAACACTAACACCCCCCTAAATTAAATATAATTTTAATCTAACGAAATTAATTAACTCTTCTTAAATAAATTATTCCTATTTAAAGCTAAATACTTACCTGTAAAATAAATCCTAATATAGCTACAATATAAATTATAATTATATTATAGCTATTTTAGGATTTATATTTATTTTACAGGTAACTTTGTAATTATTTTAACCAGGTACAATAGCTATTAAATAGTTAAGAACTATTTAATAGCTAAAATAGTTAAAATAATTACAAAATTACCTGTAAAATAAATCCTAACCTAAGTTACAATTAAACCTAACACTATACTATCATTAAATTAATTAAATAAAATACCTACAATTACCTACAATTAAACCTAACACTACACTATCAATACATTAATTAAATACAATACCTACAAATAACTACAATGAAATAAACTAACTAAAGTACAAAAAATAAAAAAGAACTAAGTTACAAAAAATAAAAAAATATTTACAAGCATAAGAAAAATCTTACAACAATTTTAAAATAATTACACCTACTCTAAGCCCCCTAATAAAATAACAAAGCCCCCCAAAATAAAAAATGCCCTATCCTATTCTAAATAACTAAAGTTCAAAGCTCTTTTACCTTACCAGCCCTGAACAAGGCCCTTTGCGGGGCATGCCCCAAAGAATTCAGCTCTTTTGCCTGTAAAAAAAAAACATACAATACCCCCCCCCCAACATTACAACCCACCACCCACATACCCCTAATCTAACCCAAACCCCCCTTAAATAAACCTAACACTAAGCCCCTGAAGATCATCCTACCTTGTCTTCACCATACCAGGTTCACCGATCGGTCCTGGCTCCAAAATCTTCATCCAACCCAAGCGGGGGCTGGCGATCCATCATCCGGCGGCTGAAGAGGTCCAGAAGAGGCTCCAAAGTCTTCATCCTATCCGGGAAGAAGAGTAGATCCGGACCGGCAACCATCATCTTCCAAGCGGCATCTTCTATCTTCATCCGATGAGGACCGGCTCCATCCTGAAGACCTCCACCGCGGACCCATCTTCATCCGGGGACGTCCAACTGAAGAATGACGGTTCCTTTAAGGGACGTCATCCAAGATGGCGTCCCTCGAATTCCGATTGGCTGATAGGATTCTATCAGCCAATCGGAATTAAGGTAGGAATATTCTGATTGGCTGATGGAATCAGCCAATCAGAATCAAGATCAATCCGATTGGCTGATCCAATCAGCCAATCAGATTGAGCTCGCATTCTATTGGCTGATCGGAACAGCCAATAGAATGCGAGCTCAATCTGATTGGCTGATTGTAATTATTTTAACTATTTTAGCTATTAAATAGTTCTTAACTATTTAATAGCTATTGTACCTGGTTAAAATAAATACAAAGTTACCTGTAAAATAAATATAAATCCTAAAATAGCTATAATATAATTATAATTTATATTGTAGCTATATTAGGATTTATTTTAAAGGTAAGTATTTAGCTTTAAATTAAATTAATTTCGTTAGATTTAAATTATATTTAACTTAGGGGGGTGTTAGTGTTAGACTTAGCTTTAGGGGTTAATACATTTATTAGAATAGTGGTGAGCTCCAGTCGGCAGATTAGGGGTTAATAATTGAAGTTAGGTGTCAGCGATGTTAGGGAGGGCAGATTAGGGTTTAATACTATTTATTATAGGGTTAGTGAGGCGGATTAGGGGTTAATAACTTTATTATAGTAGCGCTCAGGTCCGGTCGGCAGATTAGGGGTTAATAAGTGTAGGCAGGTGGAGGCGACGTTGTGGGGGGCAGATTAGGGGTTAATAAATATAATATAGGGGTCGGCGGTGTTAGGGGCAGCAGATTAGGGGTACATAGGGATAATGTAAGTAGCGGCGGTTTACGGAGCGGCAGATTAGGGGTTAATAATAATATGCCGGGGTCAGCGATAGCGGGGTCGGCAGATTAGGGGTTAATAAGTGTAAGGTTAGGGGTGTTTAGACTCGGGGTTCATGTTAGGGTGTTAGGTGCAGACGTAGGAAGTGTTTCCCCATAGCAAACAATGGAGCTGCGTTAGGAGCTGAACGCGGCTTTTTTGCAGGTGTTAGGTTTTTTTTCAGCTCAAACAGCCCCATTGTTTCCTATGGGGGAATCGTGCACGAGCACGTTTTTGAGGCTGGCCGCGTTCGTAAGCAACTCTGGTATCGAGAGTTGCAGTGGCGTTAAATATGCTGTACGCTCCTTTTTTGGAGCCTAACGCAGCCATTCTGTGAACTCTCAATACCAGAGTTATTTTAAAGGTGCGGCCAGAAAAAAGCCAGCGTTAGCTACGCGGGTCCTTACCGACAAAACTCTAAATCTAGCCGATAGTTTTTACCTCTTTGATTACCTTCTAAGCCTCAGCAGACTGACCCCTTATCTCAGTTCTTTTGACAGACTTGCACTTTAGCCAATAAGTGCTGACTCATAAATAACTCCATGGGAGTGATCATTTTAGCCAGTCAATGCTGTCTCCTAGGTAACTCCACGGGAGTAAGCACAATGTTATTTTATGGCGCATATGAACTAGCGCTGTCTAGATGTAAAAAAACTGCACTGAGATTAGAGGCAGCCTTCAAGGGCTTAAAAAAATCAAATGAGCCTACCTAGGTTTAGCTTTCAACAATGAATACCAAGAGAACAAAGCAAATTTGATGATAAAAGTAAATTGGAAAGTTGTTTAAAACGACATGCACTATCTGAATCATGAAAGTTTAATTTTGACTAGACTGTCCCTTTAAAAAAAAATGTAATATATATTTCACTGTAAAAATATATATTGTAATAGTATTTGAATATAGTCAATTTAGTGTATTTTTTTACTAGACTGTCCATTTAAAACACATTTGGTCTGTTCCGAATGACATACATTAGCTGTTTGCTTGGCTGCAGGGGCCATGCATCTGATCTTAGGTCTCACATGGTCATATAACTCTAATAATAGGAACGCAGGGGCCCGGCCATACATCTGATCTTTCTCACATGGTCATATACAGTTAGGTCCATAAAAAATTGGATACTGACACAAGTTTTGTTATTTTAGCTGTTTACCAAAATAAATTATAGTTACAGTTAAATAATGAATATGGTATTAAAGTGCAGTCTTCCAGATTTAATTTGAGGGTATTCACATTCAAATTGGAGGAAGGGTTTAGGAATTACAGCTCTTTAATATATTTGAAAAGTAATTGGACAATTGACTCAAAAGCTGTTTAATGGACAGGTGTGGGCTATTCCTCCGTTATTTCATCATTAATTAAGCAGGTGAAATGTCTGACGTTGATTTCAGGTTTGGCATTCACATTTGGAAGCTGTTGCTGTGAACCAACAACTTGCATTTAAAGGATCTCTCAATGCAAGTAAAACAGGCCATTCTTAGGCTGCAAAAAAAGAAATCCCATCAGAAAGATAGCAGGAACATTAAGAGTGGCCAAATCAACAGTTTGGTACATTCTGAGAAAAAAAGAACGCACTGGTGAGCTCTGCAACACAAAAAGGCCTGGACGTCCACGGAAGACAACACTGGTGGATGATCGTAGGATCCTATCCATGTTAAAGGGACATGAAACCCAAAAAATTTCTTTCATGATTCAGTTAGCGAATACAATTTCAAACAGCTTTCCAATTTACTTCTATTATTTAATTTGCTTCTTTCCCTTGTTATCCTTTGCTGAAATGTTTATCTAGGCAAGTTCATGTGCAGCAGAGAACCTAGGTTCTAGCTGCTGATTGGTGGCTGCATATATAAACTGATTGTCATTGGCTCACCCATGTGTTCTGTTAGAAACCATTAGTGCATTGCTGCTCCTTCAACAAATAATACCAAGAGAATAAAACAGATTAGATAATAGAAGTAAATTAGAAAGTTGTTTAAAATTGTATTCTCTATCTGAATCATAAAATAAATTTTTTGGGTTTCATGTCCCTTTAAAGAAAAACCCTTTCACAACATCTAGCAAAGTGAAGAACACTCTACAGGAGCTAGGCATTTCATTATCCAAGTCTACCCTAAAGAGAAGACTTCACAAGAGCAAATACAGAAAGATCACAACAAGGTGCAAACCATTCATACGCCTCAAGAATAGAAAGGCCAGATCAGACTTTGCCAAAAAATATCTTAAAAAGCCAGCACAGTTTTGGAATAGCATTCTTTGGACAGATGAAACTTAGATCAATCTGTACCAAAATGATGGGAAGGAAAAGTTATGGAGAAGAGAAGGCTTAAAACAGCTCATGATCCAAAGCATACCACATCATCTGTAAAGCACGGTGGAGGCAGTGTTATTGCATGGGCATGCATGGCTTCTAATGGCACTAGGTCACTAGTTTTTATTGATGATGTGACAGAAGCAGCCGGATGAATTCTGAAGTGTATAGGGATATATTGTCTGCTCATATTCAGTTGATTGGACAGCGCTTCCCTTTACAGATGGACAATGACCCAAAACATACTGCAAAAGCATTCCAGTCGTTTTTTAAGGCAAATAAGTGGAATATTCTGCAATGGCCCAGTCAATCACCTGATTTCAATCCGATCGAGCATCCATTTCACTTGCTGAAGACAAAACGTAAGGCAGAAAGACCCACAAACAACAACTGAAGACAGCTGCATTAAAGACCTGGCAAGGCATCACAAAGAAGGAAACCCAGCGTTTGGTGATGCCCATGCGTTCCAGACATCAAGCAGTCATTGCCTGCAAAGGATTCTTGACAAAGTATTAAAAATGAACATTTTATTTATGATTGTGTTAATTTGTCCAACTACATTTAAGCCCCTGGAATTAGGGGACTGTGTATGAAAATGGTTGCAATTCCTAAACTTTTCACACAATATTTTTGGTCAATCCCTTGAATTAAAGATGAAAGTCTACACTTCAATTGCAACTCGGTTGTTTCATTTTAAATCCATTGTGGTGACGTACAGAGCCAGAATTATGAAAATTGTGTCAGTATCCAATTATTTACAGACCTAACTGTATATAGGTATAGATATTTGTTGAATGAATGTTTGACCTTAATTTTAAGCATGATGAAATCTGTTGTCCTTTCTAAGTGTCATACCAAAGTTCCCAATCATTCCAGAAGTTCCAGGACCTTCCTAAACTGGGCTCAATCCCAGTGCCTCTCCTTACTGACGTGTCACGTATGCACAACACTACTCAGCCTGTCGTAACATAGTCTTTGTCAAGACATGACAGTCAAATTTAAACTAGAGCATGCAATTTTAAGAGTCTTATGAATTTGTTTCTATTATCAAATGCACTGGGAGCTAGCTGGTAATTGGTGGCTACATGCATATGCCTTTTGTCATTGGCTCTACATACTTGTTGAGCTAGGTCACCCAGGTGATAGGTTTAAGTGGTTTGGCATCTAATTGCTGCATTTCCCATCTGTTTAAAAAAAGGGCTAAGAGCAATGGTTTGGCTCTTGATATTTTTTGTTAAAGAATAATCCTAGGTGAGCTCAGGAGTGTGCACATGTCTTAAAGGGACATAAACCCAAAATGTTTATTTTATGATTCAGATAGATTATACAAACTTAAACAACATTCCAATTTATTTCTATTACCAAATTTGTTTCATTCTCTTGGTATCCTTTGATGAAGGAGCACCAATTCACTACTGGGAGATAGCCGAACACATCAGGTAAGCCAATTACAAAAGGTTTATATGTGCAGTCGCCAATCAGCAACTAGCTCCCTCTAATGCATTGAAGCTCCTTAACCTACCTAGGTATGCTTTTCAACAAAGAATACTAATAGACTAAAGCAAATTAGATAATAGAAGTAAATTATAAAAATGTTGCTTGCTCTATCTGAATCATGAAAGTTAAATTTTTACTTTACTGTTCCTAATATTTGACAAAAAAAAAGCAGCAAATTAAATCTAAGTACAGGTAGCCCTCAGTTTACGCCGGGGTTAGGTTCCAGAAGGAATGGTTGTAAATCGAAACCATTGTAAATTGAAACCCAGTTTATAATGTAAGTCAATGGGAAGTGAGGAAGATAGGTTCCAGGCCCCTCTCAAAATTGTCATAAGTAACACCTAATACATTATTTTTAAAGCTTTGAAATGAAGACTTTAAATGCTAAACAGCATTATAAACCTAATAAGGTAATCACACAACACAGAATATATAATTAAACTAAGTTAAATGAACAAAAACATTTGCTAAACAGCATTATAAACCTAATAAAATAATCACACAACACAGACTTCACTTGCATTTTTCTGCAAACAGTTCTTTCTATGCATTCCAATCTGGACTGATTTATAGACAGGAAGATCTTGTTCCTTTGAAATCTGCTCAATGGCTCAGGTCTGGTTAAACGGATTAATTTCAGCTTGCTTGGCTTTGCTGCAACACAAGCGGACAGCTCCACCTACTGGCTATTTTCATAAATGCACTGCTTCTCAATGCTTTTCAATAGCAGTCACATGACTGGAAAAAAAGGTTGTTATTCTGAAACAGTGTAAATTGAACCGTTGTAAAACGAGGGCCACCTGTATATACTACAATGGTTAAAGGGACACTGAACCCAATTTTTTTCTTTTCTAATTCAGATAGAGCATGCTATTTTAAGCTACTTTCTAATTTACTTCTATTATCAATTTTTCTTCGTTCTCTTGCTATCTTTATTTCAAAAAGAAGGCATCTAAACTTTTTTATTGATTCAGACCTGTGGACAGCACTTTTTTATTGGTGGATGAATTTATCTACCAATCAGCAAGAACAACCCAGGTTGTTCACCAAAAATGGGCCGGCAGCTAAACTTACATTCTTGCATTTCAAATAAAGATACCAAGAGAATGAAGAAAATGTGATAATAGGAGTAAATTAGGA
Organism: Bombina bombina; assembly: GCF_027579735.1. Taxonomy (NCBI): domain Eukaryota; kingdom Metazoa; phylum Chordata; class Amphibia; order Anura; family Bombinatoridae; genus Bombina; species Bombina bombina. The sequence goes on from NC_069508.1 coordinate 31,460,483, forward strand.
AGTTGCTTAAAATGTCTGAATCATGAAAGAATATCTGAATCATGAAAGAAAAATTTTGGGTTCAGTGTCCCTTTAATAAAAATTGCAGAAGTTGTAAAGGTTTACCTTTCCTTTAACCTATTCCACTTTCATTTTGCCTGTCAAAGTTCTGGTTCTGAAGTCAGTGCTGGACCTTTTAAGAGTTCATAAAATAGGCTACATTTATTCAGGAAATCTTGACTTATTAAATAAAAAAGATAATTGAATACAATATTTAACTAACCAGCTCCTATTGTTGGTCTCTGTAGATTAATGGATTGGCTCTAAGAACACAAAATTATATTATACAGTCATTTAGTAGTGGTTATAAAAAAAATTAAAACATTCTTACATCTTTTACAAACTTGTATTTAATTCTATCATCTTACGCACTGGAAATGTAACTAAGTAATAAGGAATAGAAAAAAATGATAATACATGCAACAGAGAAAATGTTCTTTTGCCACAGACATTTCTCTATAGAATATGGTATTTGCTATCCGTCTTCTAATCTAACTAAAATGGGTATTCTTATTTTGCTCTCCTACTGTAGTCCAATCTCTGACTTTGAAAAAATAAATAAAAAATTCTAAAGAATAAAGAAGAGAGATTAATTTATCATTAAGACTCTGCTTAATTGAAGTCAATTCCGAACAAACTTGAATTCAATTTCTACTCATTAAATTGAATGTGTTTTGCTTTTCTCTCTACATTGCTTTAAGCCAGCAGCTGAGAACAAGGGGCTGACATCAAAATTATTAAATTGAGAAGATTTTATTTGGTCCTCACATGCCAGAGTCTCTTTGATGGGGAGCTTTTTTTGGCAATGAACGAGGAGTAGAGCAGCTGGAGGAAAAATCAAATGAAACTAAGCCTTGGAAAATTGAAGAAAACGCAAGCTTAATAATATTTAATAATTAAATTTCCACAAACAATAGCAGCAAATGAAGTAATCTACAAAGTCTGTGAACTCATTTGCATAATTGATGCTGGTCCCCTGTAAATGAATAATGAAGATAATAAAAGATGTTGCTAAAAATGGGCACAATAACAGCAAATTTCATCAAGCTGAGTTCCCTGATTAATCTGCTCTTGCAAATCAGTGCTGAGAGGGGAGTGTGTGATTAACCGTACTGAGGACTGTAGCAGTAGGCAAGCTGCCCTCTTTTTGGTCTCTAAGCACCCCCTGCCTCTATCTCTCTCACCCCCAGGTGTCTCACTTTCCTCTTCACTGTTTCATCCCAAATCATAGACCATTTGCTTTCCATCTTCTTCTTTTGTATGTGCCTTGTCCCATAGCTCTCTGTCTTCTAAGTCACTAACACTCTGCATGCAACTGCTGCTACAGGGTCTGTCTCAGACTGAGTTATGCTCCCCTTAAGGAATGAGATGAACTTTACTAGCAATTAATGTTGTCATTAACCACTTCCTCTCCGCTGCTTATTTCCCAAGCAGCAGGCAAATGAAACCTTCTCAGTGAGGCTGTCTCATAATGAAAAAGCTTCACTGATTATACACAGAACATACACTGTAATGGGGTATAATGAGCTGACTACAATAAGGGAAATATAAGCTACCAATGCTCAGCAAATAAAATGGAGATCATAAAGTAGGCTCTCTTAACAGAAAACAATGTTATGGCTACGAAAACAACCACCCTCTTGCCCTCAAAGTTTCATGGATAGATTTATTAAATATCCAATATCACTCTATTGGTCCAGCAGCTGTGGTAGGTGAAGGGTGCAAGCTGTCAGGGGCCACTGGCCAACTCCCCAACAAAACTCAGTCTAAAAGACAGCAGCACCTTGCTTCAATAATTATATTACAGAGACAAGTGAACAAACTGCAATGTTTGTGGGTCAACCCCTTAATCATGCATGATTAAAGGGTTGACCCCCCAAAACTTTGCAATTTTTTCACTTGTCTCTGTAATATAATTATTGAAGCAAGGTGCTGCTGTCTTTTGGACTGAGATATATTAAATAAACAGACTTGTCCCATGATATCTCTTTTTAAAGGGATACTGAACCCAATTATTTTCGTTAGTGACTCACATAGAGCAGCAATTTTAAGTAACTTTCTAATTTACTCCTATTATCAATTGTATTCATTCTCTTTGTATCTTTATTTGAAAAATCAGGAATGTAAAGCACTGAAACCAAATTTTTTCTTTCATGATGCAGATAGAGCATGCAATTTTAAGCAACTTTCTAATTTACTCCTATTATCAATTTTTCTTCGTTCTCTTGCTATCTTTATTTGAAAAAGAAGGCATCTAAGCTAAGGAGCCAGATAATTTTTGGTTCAGACGCTGAACAGCACTTGTTTATTGTTGCTGTCCAATCAGCAAGGACAACCCAGGTTGTTCACCAAAAATGGGCCGGCATCTAAACTTACATTCTTGCTTTTCAAATAAAGATACCAAGAGAATGAAGAAAATTTGATAGTAGGAGTAAATTAGAAAGTTGCTTAAAATTGCATGCTCTATCTGACTCACAAAAGAAAAAAATTAAGTTCAGTGTCCCTTTAAGAGCCGGCTTATTTTTGGTTCAGCACCCTGGATAGTGCTTGCTGATTGGTGGCTACATTTAGACACCAATCAGCAAATGCTACCCAGGTACTGAACCAAAGATGGGCCGGCTCGTATGCTTGCATTTTTGCTTTTTCAAATAAAGATACCAAGAGAACGAAGAAAATTTGATAATAGGAGTAAATTAGCAAGTTGCTTAACATTGCTGCTCTACCTGAAGCATGAAAGAAAAAAAATGAGTTCAGTATCCCTTTAAGATTAATTGAGTTGCAGTTCTTTGTGATACGTAACCTGTGGCAAGGGTTAGGGCTAGCATTACAGTTAGGTAAGGGTTAATCATATGGATGACAGAAATGACTACACCACATTGCCTCCTCCAGGTATAAAATGAACGTTAAAATGACATGAAACACTATGAGCTTGTAATATGACATGTTTACATATACGTAGTGAAAACAAAACACTGTGCAATATATTTGTGTTATTTATTTTAACCCATTATCCTGTAATTTAACTCTGAAAAATTGGGGAGATTCCAATTCTGAGAATTGGAAGTGCACAATCTGCAGACTTTACAAACCTAACCCTGCTACATATCTGTTCTTACAAGGCCTAAACAGAGGCTATAAGATAGCATAGAACAAAACAATGCAAAATGTGCTACAGAAAATGACAGTCGCAAGTCTTGTTTTCTCCAGTAAGTCAAAATTGGCTCCTTCAAATAAGGCATGTTTTGGGAGGAGTTTGACCATTGAAAAAACAATTGCAGCAAATAGAGTGTTAATTTGTTGCAACCTATGATTAAAGGGACAGTCAACACCAGAATTTTTGTTGTTTAAAAAGAAAGATAATCCCTTTATTACCCATTCCCCAGTTTTGCATAACCAACACAGTTATAATAATACACGTTTTACCTCTGTAATTACCTTGTATCTAAGCTTCTGCTGACTGCCCCCTTATTTCAGTTCTTTTGACAGACTTGCATTTTAGCCAATCAGTGCTCACTCCTAGGTCACTTCACGTGCATGAGCTCAATGTTATCTATATGAAACACATGAACTAATGCCCTGTAGTGGTTAAAATGCATTCAGATTAGAGTCTTCAAGGTCTGAGAAATTAGCATATGAACCTCCTAGGTTTAGCTTTCAATTAAGAATACCAAGAGAACAAAGCAAAATTGGTGATAAAAGTAAATTTGGAAGTTGTTTAAAATTACATGCCCTATTTAAATCATGAAAGTTTTTTTTGGACTTGACTGTCCCTTTAAGGCCATGGCTGAAACAAGTCAGATGCTGATGTTGCTTGACATGTAGGGAGATTTAAAGGGACATGAAACCCAAATTATTTCTTTCATTATTCAGATATCTTTTGTTAAAGAAGGAGCAGCAATGTACTTTTGGGAGCTAGCTGAATGCATCAGTAAGCCAATGACAAGAGGCATATATGTGCAGCCACCAATCAACAGATAGTCCCCAGTTCCTGAGCCCACCTAGGTATGCTGTTCAACAAAGAATACCAAGAGAACAAAGCAAATTATGTAATAGAATTACATTGGTTAACTGTTTAAAATCACATGCTTTATCTGAATTTCATTAAACAGGGTATATTTTTATAATTTGTTTAAATAGTTAATCAAAATGTAAATGGTGTTTAATTTAGTTTTACCTGCTCAGTGTATTAAATATAGTTTGCAAATAGTCCCTTTTATCTTTATTTTGATATTTAAAATATTTGCTTTTGCCTGTTGAAACCACCATCTATACTGAACATTATTAATACTGCAATATTTGCTGTAGAAAAGATATGCAAACAAGAGGCAGCAGTTAGAATCAACTTCTCAGTGGGGAGGGGATGACCCAGCCCATACAAAAGTGTGCTCCTGTAGTAGCTTTAAATACAATGAATTCTTACCAGCTGCTTGCCTGAGTCCCTTTAATATTGTCCCTTTAATATAGCTACAGAAATGGGATATGCAACAAGATCCAGCAGACTCACTGTCTCATCAGTATAAAAGCTATGCATCAGTGTAAAAGCATGATCGTATGCTGCTTGCTAAATCCTCTATACCTAGAAAAACATTTTTCTGGCATGATTTGATCATGATCTGTGATTACTATAATGAGCTTTTCTAAGCTTTTAAATATTGCTATAAATTATAATAGAGCACCACAATAGTTGTGTCCCTATTGCCTCTTCACAGGAGCCAATGAACCTACGATCTGAAGGGAGACACAGTAAAATGCTTTCTATAACGCAATATGGGCGAGAGGCTGTATATGTCAGGACTTGCTTAATCCCTTGCATCTGAAATGGTAAAGAAATGAGAGAATACGCACCTGGATCAATACATAACATGTCAGTGACCAGATGAGACCTGTGTCTTTCATTAGTTAACTGTGAAAGAAAACTGGCTGGAGTGTTGTATTAAAAGGAAAAATAGATATGGAGCTTAATGGAGAATGATTTTAGATAGAAGTAGACTGTGTTTTGTGGATGGAGGAAACCAAAGGACAATAATTATGTTTGTGCTTTGCAAGTGATGTAATTTCCACATGTCTCTGTCCTCTGAATAGTTATTTTTAGGGGGGTGTTTTGGTCTAAGCCAACTAGGTATGTGCCTACGGCAGCAAACTTTGGTAGGGCGCCAAATGTTGAGAGGCAATTTTATGGCATGTTGCCTTCCCAACTACTATGCTGTCTCAAATGTTTTATTTTGAAATTACATATCTGGTTATCTAGTGAGGAGGGCATTACCCTTACATGTGTCCCTGGTCGGTTGTGAGAAATATTTGACACAAATATAGGCTGCAAATTTTGGGAGTAAGAGGGACAGCAGATTTCCCAGGGCCTAGGGCAGCACAAAAAAATACAGCACTTTTTATATATAAACTAGGAGTAGGAGAATTGCCATTTTAATAACTAATCCTATTCAGCAAGTGTGCAGAGCAATAGGTCACTTAAAGGGACATGAAAGCAACAAAAATTGTTTATGGTTCAGATAGAACATATAATCTTAATATCCTTTGTTTAACAGCATACCTAGGTAGGCTCATGAGGTGAGACTGGTGATTGGTGGATGCACATATATGCCTCTTGTCATTGACTTACTGATGTGTTCAGGTAGCTCCCAGTTGTGCATCGCTGCTCCCTCAACAAGGGATACCAAGAGAATGAAGCTAAATTGACAATAGACGTAAATTAGAAATGTATGCTTTATTTGAATCATGAAAGAAAAAAATTGGGATTTCATGTCCCTTTACTGGAGTGCCACAAAAGGCAGCCAGGGCTGGGGGTGGGGTCAAGATGGGGTGTGGCTGGTCTGATAAAGCTGGGTAAAATTTGGGCAGGGTTGGGGTATTGCCATATGGTCTCCGGTTTCTGCCAACCTCTGCTAATGCTGCAAAATGCAGGGTATTTGGTAGCCGTGCCATCCTACAAACAGAAAGAGAAGTAGTCTGCCAGGAAGGAACAACAGCTCAATGGCTTGTACTAGACCCAGTTACCACCTGGGAGTAGCTTATTTTAGCCCAATTGTGCTTTTCAAAGAGAAAAACATTCCTGAAGTATATCAGTTTTATCCTGCCTAACAAGGTCATTCTAACCCTGAAATAGCAGGCAATTCTCCTCTGAACAAGGAAAATGGCACCCCAGACGATGGTTTCGGCCTCTTTTGGGCCTCATCAGTGAGGTGCAGCCATAGTCCTCTAAGCCCATTGGGCTAAGTGGGCCACGTCAGGTTTCCACCATCATCCTTAGGGATACTTTACCCAGGGTCATACTGGTCAAACTGCCAGGAAGAAACAACAGCTCAGTGTCTTGTTTTATAGTCAAGTCAACATATGGGAGTAGCTTCTTTTAGTCCCATTGTGCTTTTCACAGAGAAAAACTTTCCTGAAGTATATCAGTCCAACCTCGAAATGTGAGGCAATTCTATCAACAAAGGAAAATGACAACCCCAGACAATGGTTTTGGCCTCTTTTGGGCCTCATCAGTGAGGTGCAGCCATATCCCTCTAAGCACAATGAGCTAAGCAGTCCACATCTGGTTGTTTCTCTTCTTCAGAGTAAAATTGCCTGGTATTTCAGGGTTGGACTGTCATTGGGCAGGATCCGACTGATATGCTACAGCAGCTACAGGATATTTCTTCTCTTTGAAAGGCATAGTGTGCTAAAAGAGACTGCACCTTGAGTGGCACTGGCCTTATAAACAAACAATGACGTTTTTCTAGATTTGTTTTGTTTTAGTTGAGTGCGTCTCTCTATTTTCGTTTTTTTTTTTTTTAGTTGTGCCATCCCTGGAAATGCTAAAAAATGCAGAAGATTTTGTAGCTCTGCCATCCTCTGATAATGCTACAAAATGCTGGAGAGTTGGTAACTCTGCCATCCTCTGATAATGCTACAAAATATAGGAGAGTTGGTAGCTGTGCCATTCTCTGATAATGCTACAAAATGCAGAGGAGTGGGTAGCTGTGCCATCCTCTGATAATGCTACAAAATGTAGGAGAGTTGGTAGCTCTGCCATCCTCTGATAATGCTACAAAATACAGAGAGTTGGTAGCTTTGCCATCCTCTGATAATGCTACAAAATGTAGGAGAGTTGGTAGCTGTGTCATCCTCTGATAATGCTACAAAATGCAGAGGAGTTGGTAGCTGTGCCATCCTCTGATAATGCTACAAAATGCAGAGGAGTTGGTAGCTGTGCCATCCTCTGATAATGCTACAAAATGCAGAGGAGTTGGTAGCTGTGCCATCCTCTGATAATGCTACAAAATGCAGAGGAGTTGGTAGCTGTGCCATCCTCTGATAATGCTACAAAATGCAGGGGAGTTGGTAGCTGTGCCATTCTCTGATAATGCTACAAAATGCAGGGGAGTTGGTAGCTGTGCCATTCTCTGATAATGCTACAAAATGCAGGAGAGTTGGTAGCTGTGCCATCCTCTGATAATGCTACAAAATGCAGACGAGTGGGTAGCTGTGCCATCCTCTGATAATGCTACAAAATGCAGGAGAGTTCAGAGTTGGTAGCTGTGCCATCCTCTGATAATGCTACAAAATGCAGGGGAGTTGGTAGCTGTGCCATCCTCTGATAATGCTACAAAATGCAGAGGAGTTGGTAGCTCTGCCATCCTCTGATAATGCTACAAAATGCAGGAGAGTTGGTAGCTGTGCCATCCTCTGATAATGCTACAAAATGCAGAGGAGTTGGTAGCTCTGCCATCCTCTGATAATGCTACAAAATGCAGAGGAGTTGGTAGCTCTGCCATCCTCTGATAATGCTACAAAATGCAGGGGACTTGGTAGCTCTGCCATCCTCTGATAATGCTACAAAATGCAGAGTAGTTGGTAGCTGTGCCATCCTCTGATAATGCTACAAAATACAGGGACTTGGTAGCTGTGCCATCCACTGATAATGCTACAAAATGCAGAGGAGTTGGTAGCTGTGCCATCCTCTGATAATGCTACAAAATGCAGGGGAGTTGGTAGCTCTGCCATCCTCTGATAATGCTACAAAATGCAGGGGACTTGGTAGCTGTGCCATCCACTGATAATGCTACAAATTGCAGGAGAGTTGGTAGCTCTGCCATCCTCTGATAATGCTACAAAATACAGGGACTTGGTAGCTGTGCCATCCACTGATAATGCTACAAATTGCAGGAGAGTTGGTAGCTCTGCCATCCTCTGATAATGCTACAAAATGCAGGGGAGTTGGTAGCTCTGCCATCCTCTGATAATGCTACAAAATGCAGAGGAGTTGGTAGCTCTGCCATCCTCTGATAATGCTACAAAATGCAGGGGAGTTGGTAGCTCTGCCATCCTCTAATAATGCTACAAAATGCAGGGGAGTTGGTAGCTCTGCCATCCTCTGATAATGCTACAAAATGCAGAGGAGTTGGTAGCTCTGCCATCCTCTAATAATGCTACAAAATGCAGGAGAGTTGGTAGCTCTGCCATCCTCTGATAATGCTACAAAATGCAGAGGAGTTGGTAGCTGTGCCATCCACTGATAATGCTACAAAATGCAGGAGAGTTGGTAGCTCTGCCATCCTCTAATAATGCTACAAAATGCAGGGGAGTTGGTAGCTCTGCCATCCTCTAATAATGCTACAAAATGCAGAGGAGTTGGTAGCTCTGCCATCCTCTGATAATGCTACAAAATGCAGAGGAGTTGGTAGCTCTGCCATCCTCTAATAATGCTACAAAATGCAGAGGAGTGGGTAGCTGTGCCATCCTCTAATAATGCTACAAAATGCAGAGGAGTTGGTAGCTCTGCCATCCTCTGATAATGCTACAAAATGCAGAGGAGTTGGTAGCTCTGCCATCCTCTAATACTGCTACAAAATGCAGAGGAGTTGGTAGCTGTGCCATCCACTGATAATGCTACAAAATGCAGGGGAGTTGGTAGCTCTGCCATCCTCTGATAATGCTACAAAATGCAGGGGAGTTGGTAGCTGTGCCATCCACTGATAATGCTACAAAATGCAGGGGAGTTGGTAGCTGTGCCATCCTCTGATAATGCTACAAAATGCAGGGGAGTTGGTAGCTCTGCCATCCTCTGATAATGCTACAAAATGCAGAGGAGTTGGTAGCTCTGCCATCCTCTGATAATGCTACAAAATGCAGAGGAGTTGGTAGCTCTGCCATCCTCTGATAATGCTACAAAATGCAGGAGAGTTGGTAGCTGTGCCATCCTCTGATAATGCTACAAAATGCAGGGGAGTTGGTAGCTCTGCCATCCTCTGATAATGCTACAAAATGCAGAGGAGTTGGTAGCTCTGCCATCCTCTGATAATGCTACAAAATGCAGAGGAGTTGGTAGCTCTGCCATCCTCTGATAATGCTACAAAATGCAGAGGAGTTGGTAGCTCTGCCATTCTCTGATAATGCTACAAAATGCAGAGGAGTTGGTAGCTGTGCCATCCACTGATAATGCTACAAAATGCAGGGGAGTTGGTAGCTGTGCCATCCTCTGATAATGCTACAAAATGCAGGGGAGTTGGTAGCTCTGCCATCCTCTGATAATGCTACAAAATGCAGAGGAGTTGGTAGCTCTGCCATCCTCTGATAATGCTACAAAATGCAGAGGAGTTGGTAGCTCTGCCATCCTCTGATAATGCTACAAAATGCAGAGGAGTTGGTAGCTCTGCCATCCTCTGATAATGCTACAAAATGCAGGAGAGTTGGTAGCTGTGCCATCCTCTGATAATGCTACAAAATGCAGGGGAGTTGGTAGCTGTGCCATCCTCTGATAATGCTACAAAATGCAGGGGAGTTGGTAGCTGTGCCATCCTCTGATAATGATACAAAATGCAGAGGAGTTGGTAGCTGTGCCATCCTCTAATAATGCTACAAAATATAGGAGAGTTGGTAGCTGTGCCATCCTCTGATAATGATACAAAATGCAGAGGAGTTGGTAGCTGTGCCATCCTCTGATAATGATACAAAATGCAGAGGAGTTGGTAGCTGTGCCATCCTCTGATAATGCTACAAAATGCAGGGGAGTTGGTAGCTCTGCCATCCTCTGATAATGCTACAAAATGCAGAGGAGTTGGTAGCTGTGCCATCCTCTGATAATGATACAAAATGCAGGGGAGTTGGTAGCTGTGCCATCCTCTGATAATGCTACAAAATGCAGAGGAGTTGGTAGCTCTGCCATCCTCTGATAATGCTACAAAATGTAGGAGAGTTGGTAGCTGTGCCATCCTCTGATAATGCTACAAAATGCAGGGGAGTTGGTAGCTCTGCCATCCTCTGATAATGCTACAAAATGCAGGGGAGTTGGTAGCTCTGCCATCCTCTGATAATGCTACAAAATGCAGGGGAGTTGGTAGCTGTGCCATCCTCTGATAATGCTACAAAATGCAGAGGAGTTGGTAGCTCTGCCATCCTCTGATAATGCTACAAAATGTAGGAGAGTTGGTAGCTGTGCCATCCTCTGATAATGCTACAAAATGCAGGGGAGTTGGTAGCTGTGCCATCCTCTGATAATGCTACAAAATGCAGAGGAGTTGGTAGCTGTGCCATCCTCTGATAATGCTACAAAATGTAGGAGAGTTGGTAGCTGTGCCATCCTCTGATAATGCTACAAAATGCAGGGGAGTTGGTAGCTGTGCCATCCTCTGATAATGCTACAAAATGCAGAGGAGTTGGTAGCTCTGCCATCCTCTGATAATGCTACAAAATGTAGGAGAGTTGGTAGCTCTGCCATCCTCTGATAATGCTACAAAATGCAGGAGAGTTGGTAGCTCTGCCATCCTCTGATAATGCTACAAAATGCAGGGGAGTTGGTAGCTGTGCCATCCTCTGATAATGCTACAAAATGCAGGGGAGTTGGTAGCTGTGCCATCCTCTGATAATGATACAAAATGCAGGGGAGTTGGTAGCTGTGCCATCCTCTGATAATGCTACAAAATGCAGGGGAGTTGGTAGCTGTGCCATCCTCTGATAATGATACAAAATGCAGAGGAGTTGGTAGCTGTGCCATCCTCTGATAATGCTACAAAATGCAGGGGAGTTGGTAGCTCTGCCATCCTCTGATAATGCTACAAAATGCAGGGGAGTTGGTAGCTGTGCCATCCTCTGATAATGCTACAAAATGCAGAGGAGTTGGTAGCTCTGCCATCCTCTGATAATGCTACAAAATGCAGGAGAGTTGGTAGCTCTGCCATCCTCTGATAATGCTACAAAATGCAGAGGAGTTGGTAGCTGTGCCATCCTCTGATAATGCTACAAAATGCAGAGGAGTTGGTAGCTGTGCCATCCTCTGATAATGCTACAAAATGCAGGGGAGTTGGTAGCTCTGCCATCCTCTGATAATGCTACAAAATGCAGGGGAGTTGGTAGCTGTGCCATCCTCTGATAATGCTACAAAATGCAGAGGAGTTGGTAGCTCTGCCATCCTCTGATAATGCTACAAAATGCAGGAGAGTTGGTAGCTCTGCCATCCTCTGATAATGCTACAAAATGCAGAGGAGTTGGTAGCTGTGCCATCCTCTGATAATGCTACAAAATGCAGAGGAGTTGGTAGCTCTGCCATCCTCTGATAATGCTACAAAATGCAGAGGAGTTGGTAGCTGTGCCATCCTCTGATAATGATACAAAATGCAGAGGAGTTGGTAGCTGTGCCATCCTCTGATAATGCTACAAAATGCAGAGGAGTTGGTAGCTGTGCCATCCTCTGATAATGCTACAAAATGCAGAGGAGTTGGTAGCTGTGCCATCCTCTGATAATGATACAAAATGCAGAGGAGTTGGTAGCTCTGCCATCCTCTAATAATGCTACAAAATGCAGAGGAGTTGGTAGCTCTGCCATCCTCTGATAATGCTACAAAATGCAGGGGAGTTGGTAGCTCTGCCATCCTCTGATAATGCTACAAAATGCAGAGGAGTTGGTAGCTCTGCCATCCTCTGATAATGCTACAAAATATAGGAGAGTTGGTAGCTGTGCCATCCTCTGATAATGCTACAAAATGCAGGAGAGTTGGTAGCTGTGCCATCCACTGATAATGCTACAAAATACAGAGAGTTGGTAGCTCTGCCATCCTCTGATAATGCTACAAAATGCAGGGGAGTTGGTAGCTCTGCCATCCTCTGATAATGCTACAAAATGCAGGAGAGTTGGTAGCTCTGCCATCCTCTAATAATGCTACAAAATGCAGGAGAGTTGGTAGCTCTGCCATCCTCTAATAATGCTACAAAATGCAGGGACTTGGTAGCTCTGCCATCCTCTGATAATGATACAAAATGCAGGGACTTGGTAGCTCTGCCATCCTCTGATAATGCTACAAAATGCAGGAGAGTTGGTAGCTCTGCCATCCTCTGATAATGCTACAAAATGCAGGAGAGTTGGTAGCTCTGCCATCCTCTGATAATGCTACAAAATGCAGGAGAGTTGGTAGCTCTGCCATCCTCTGATAATGCTACAAAATGCTGGAGAGTTGGTAGCTCTGCCATCCTCTGATAATGCTACAAAATGCAGAGGAGTTGGTAGCTCTGCCATCCTCTGATAATGCTACAAAATGCAGAGGAGTTGGTAGCTCTGCCATCCTCTGATAATGCTACAAAATGCAGGGGAGTTGGTAGCTCTGCCATCCTCTGATAATGCTACAAAATGCAGGGACTTTGTAGCTCTGCCATCCTCTGATAATGATACAAAATGCAGGAGAGTTGGTAGCTTTGCCAATCTCTAATAATGGGACACAGCAAGCAATGCCATGGATCCTACTTGGTTTGGAGTAAATAGATTATTTTGAAACATGGCAGGCAGTGTTAGGGACCTGTTATAGGACCAGAGCATTGATGGAGTAAGGGTAAGCTAAGTGGGGAGATATTTTAGGGCATGGCCTGATAGATTCCTTCCCATTGGTCTGCTGAACTTAGGGTGTCTGGTCTTGTATGTAGGGAAAAAATGTTTTGAGGTCCTCCTGACTTGTCTATGCTTGGGTGTTTTCTTATAGATTTAAATATTTTTTTTCTTTCAAAAAGTTTACTGTTTTTCCGCTTCTGGATACTGGTTATTTGTTATCTCAATAAAAGCAACCAAAACTATCTTATCTCCAAGTGCTGTGTGTTTATTTATCTGTGGTGAATTGGGACAGTTATCTGTAATTGATCAATTTAACCTTATGTTCTGTGACTGCTCTGTACTTTATGGCAGCAGTTTTGCAACAATGCTTTTAACTGTATTACACACTTGTCAGCACTAGATGGTAGCAGTGCTTGTATAATCTATAACATTGTTGCAAAAAACGATGCTCTATACATGCATGCTACCTAGTTAGGTATGCTCTTCTACAAAGGATACTAAGAGAACAATGTTATTTTGATAGAGGAAATATATTGGAAAGTATATATTTTTATTATCGCATATACTATCTGAATCATGAAAGAAACATTTTGGGCTTCATGTCCCTTTAAGTGGTCGGACAGTACTATCACAATCTGCGTATGGCTCAGGCAAATTAGTGGCACAGCTACCGCGATGAATTTTCTACGGAACGTCACATTGTTTGAAGTACAGAAGCAAGTGCTTTTTGCTATCCATCTCAAACTCACTTCCATGCATACATCGTACCAGAAAACCAAAGACTCATATGTTTGATTAAGAGTAGAAAACACAAGAAAATTATTTAAAAAATAGCAGAAAAATTACTGTGACAAGAATATACATGACCTTTCCAAACCAATCTAATTAGTATAACAAAATTCAGGGAAAGGGCTTTAGTAGAAAGAAGTTTTATTAAATGTGTGAAGCCAGCCTCTGTTTATAACCTTTTCCAAATACCTAAGGCAAGTTTTGTTTTTTAAGTTCATTTTTTACTTTTATACTTACAAATGTCATGTCATACACAATTATGACATTCTTTAGCCAATTACTACATTGAGGTAGCACTACCCTTTAAATAAATATGAGTATCGTCTTCTACAGTCACAAGATTAACTGTTTACACCACAATGCTATTGCAATTAACTGTTTATTTACAAGTGAAATAAAAATGACATGTATTTTTCTTTCAAAAAGCAATATTTAAACAAAAATATATTTAAAAGCAAAAGAGATTTTTTTATTATTTAAAAAATAAATAAATATACATATAAATATATATACAGTATATATATATATATATTCTCAAATTTCTGCTTTAATTCTAATAATGAGCTGAGTTGTTGTGTTTGCCATGTATGTGACATTAAAGGGATAGTCTACTCATCATGTTTGCCATGTATGTGACATTAAAGGGACAGTCTACTCCAGAATTTTTATTGTTTAAAATGATAGATAATCCCTTTATTAACCATTCCCCAGTTTTGCATAACCAACACGGTTATATTAATATACTTTTACCTCTGTGATTAACTTGTTTCTAAGCCTCTGCAGACTGCCCCCTTATTACAGTTCTTTTGACGGATTTGCATTTTAGCCAATCAGTGCGGACTCATAATGGGCTTAGAAATTAGCTTTAGTTTTCAACAAAGATTACCAAGAGAACAAAGAAAATGTGATGATAAAAGTAAACTTGAAAGTTGTGTAAAACGGCATTCCCTATCTGAATCATGAAAGTATCATTTTGACTTGACTGCCCCTTTAATTATAAAAATACAGGAAAATCAAACATAGACGTCCATGTTTCAGATAAAGCATGCAATTTTAAGCAACTTTCTAATTCATTTCTATTATCAATTTTCTTTGTTCTCTTGGTATCTTTACTAGAATTTAAGCTTAGGAGATGGCCCATTTTTGGTTCAGCACCTGGGTAGCTCTTGCTGATTGGTATCTAAATGTAGCCACCAATCAGTGAGCGCTACCCAGAGTGCTGAACCAAAAATGAGCCGGCTCCTAAAATAAAATTCTTGCTTTTTTAAATAAAGATACCAAGAGAACTAATTTGATAATAGGAGTAAATTCGAAAGTTGCTTAAAATTGCTGCTCTATGTGAATCATTAAAGTTTCATTTTGACTAGACTATCCCTTTAATAATGCAACCTCCATGCAGAAGTGAAACACATTATATGTCAGCAACAGGGCCATAATACAATGTTCTAACACATCACATTATTTTCTTTTACACTTTTACTTCCCTAAGAAATGAATAAGACACAACACAGCTATATGATTACAATAGACAAGAACAATAATTACTTTTGTTTATATTATAGAACCATATAAGGTTATCACTATGATGTCAATTTGAATAACTTTATTTATTTAAAACATCTGCAACATCTGATTAAATGACTACAACATTCAAATGCTCTATTGTTATTTAATTATTTGGGTCGCAGATGTATAAATTACTAAAGCAACAAATTACTAAAGCAAAGTCTTACTATCTCTCATAGGAATTTTAATGGCTTAAAAAAACAAGGCAGTTTAAGGTGTCGGAATGCTTTAGACAAACATAGGCAAATACAGATCTTATATGACTTCATTCCAGCGGTACTAAATGTACTGCTGGTTGTCATGGTGAAATGGATATCAAGCCATAATAGGTTGAAATTCAAATAAATACATAGGGGTTCATTCCAATCATCTTTTTTATCATAGGAGTAATCATAACGCAAACAATATTACCATTTCCATATTGGAAAAAGAGCATATTGGATCCAAGCAGATATCATAAAATTCCCCCATTAGATGCATAGACAACAGTGACATAACTGATCACGATCCTCCCTACATCAAATTATCCACTAATTATAGACCATAAAATGGTCACATAGAGTTCAGCAGCCAAAGGCACTTGATAAGTGTTCAACACCTACAAATCAATTGTTAACTAATATGGATCAACAATCTGCACATGCTCAGACGAAAAAAACAAAATGGCACGACCCATGCCTACAACAGTGACGGTCTTTTTAATGACAAAACATTTTAGCTAAGTAATAAATCATACAGAATAAATCAATCATCGATATGTAAATGTAAAATCTATACTATAATCGCGTTTGAAACGCGTCCGTCAGTGTCGCCAGTTGTGCATGCATCCTCAAAGGAATGTTGGCTGCGCGAGGCAGCCAAAAGAATGTTGACTGCGCGCACAGCCAAAAGAATCCACCTGGATGCAGCAATGTTGCATCCCGGTGGATTCTTAAAATGGCAGGTTGGTGAAAGAATCCACCCCCTGCCATTTTCGAAATCCACCTGGATGTAGCGTAGGAAAACCCAACACTTTAAAAAAAAAAACATGCAACCGCCCGGACTAAATAACTAAAAAACATTTAACCGCCCGCAAGAAATAAAAATAAAAACACGTAACCGCCTGCACAAAGTATAACAAAAAAATAACCTCCTGCACAAAGTATTATCAAACACCTAAACCGTCAACCCCCACATCGCAAAACAATAAAGTAATTAACCCCTAATCCACATATAACATAATTAAAATATTAACCCCTTAACCGTCAACCACCCACATCGTAATAAACCTAATTAACCTATTAACCCCAAAACCCCCACATCGCAATAAACCTATTTAACCCATTAACTCTTAAACCGCCAACCCCCCACATAGCAATAAACCTAATTAACCCATTAACCCCTAAACTGCCAAACACCGACATCGCAATCAACCTAATTAACCTCTAAATGGTAAAACGGATATCAAGCTGTAATAGGTTGAAATTCAAATAAATACATAGGGGTTCATTCCAATTATCTTTTTTATCATAGGAGTGATCACAACGCAAAGAATATTACCATTTCCATATTGAGAAAAGAGCATATTGGATCCAAGCAGATATCATAAAATTCCCCCATTAGATGCATAGACAACAGTGACATAAGTGATCACGATCCTCCCTACATCAAATTAACCATTAAATATATGCCAAAAAATGGTCATATAGAGTTCAGCAGCCAAAGGCACTTGATAAGTGTTCAACACCTACAAATCAATTGTTAACACATATGGACCAACAATCTGCACATGCTCAGACCAAGAAAACAAGATTGCACGACCCATGCCTACAACAGTGACAGTCTATTTTGATGACAAAATATTTTAGCTAAATAATAAATCATACAGAATAAATCAATCATTGATATGTAAATGTGAAATCTATACTATAAACACGTTTGTAACGCGTCTGCCGGTGTCACCAGTTGCGCACGCATCCTCAAAGGAATATTGGCTGCGCGAGGCAGCCAAAAGAATGTTGGCTACGCGCACAGGTGGATTCTTTCACCACCCTGCCATTTTCGTAATCCACCTGGATGCAGTATAGGCAAACCCGAAGCCTTAAAAAAAAATGCAACCGCCCACACAAAATAACTAAAAACACGTAACCGCCCGCAAGAAATAAAAATAAAAACACATAACCGCACCGCACGAAGTATAACTAAAAAAATAACCTCCCGCAGGAAGTATTAATAAACACCTAAACCGGCAACCCCACAAGTAATTAACCTCTAATCCGCATATAACATAATTAAAATATTAACCCCTTAAACATCAACCACCCACATTGCAATAAACCTAATTAACCTATTAACCCCTAAACCGCAAAACCCCCACATCAAAATAAATCTATTTAACCTATTAACTCTTAAACCGCCAACACCCCACATCGCAATAAACCTAATTAACCCATTAACCCCTAAACCACCTAACACCCACATCGCAATCAACCTAATTAACCTATTAACCTCTAAACCGTCAACCCGCCCACAATGCAAATAACTAATTTAATTACTAAACCCCCTAACCTAACACCTCCTAAATTAACCCCAATTACAACTAAATTGCAATTAAAATAAAAAAACTAACATTAAATTACAAAAAAATAAAAAAGTCTAACATTACAGAAAAAATAACAAAATTATATTAAAAAAAATTATACCTAATCCCTATAAAAATAAAAAAGCCCCCACAAAATAAAAACACCCCCTAATCTAAACTACCAAAAGCCCTTAAAAGGGCCTTTTGTAGGGCATTGCCCTAAGTTAAACAATTCTTTTACCTCTAAAAAATTCTAAGTCCCCCCTAACAGTAAAGCCCCCCACCCACCAAACCCCCCAAAATAAAAAAATAAACACTTAAAAAAAACTAAACTATCCATTGCCCCTAGGGCAATCAGCTCTTTTTCCAACCCCAACAAAAACCCTAATCTAAAAAAAAAAAAAATTAATAAAAAAGCCTAAACCTAAGCCCCAAATAGTTACTCACTGTTCCTAAAATTCAGCTGAGAAGGTCTTCTTCCAGGCGGCTCCATCATCTTCTGTCTTCATCCGGAGCGAAGGCAGCACGGAGCGGCGGTGCGGAGCTGTCTTCCCGATGCCTGGATCCTCTGCGGCGGTCCTCACCGGTGTGGAGGCTCCTCTTCATGCGTTGCACACTAAAGATTGAATGCAAGGTACCCCATATTTATTGGGGTACCTTGCATTCCTATTGGCTGAAATTTTGAAATCAGCCAATAGGATGAGAACTACTGAAATCTTATTGGCTGATTTGAACAGCCAATAGGATTTCAGTAGCTCTAATCCTATTGGCGGATATCAAAATTTCAGCCAATAGGAATGCAAGGTACACCAAATTGATTGCGGTACCTTGCATTCAATCTTTAGTGTATGACGGACATCGGATGAAGAGGAGCCTCCATGCTACTGAGGACCGTCGCAGTTGAGGACCACCTCTAAGGATCCACGCGTCGGGGGAGACAGCTCCTCACCTGCGCCCTGCTGCCGATGAGGATCCATAGCTCTGCACCTTCACTTTGTGCCGTCTTCACTCCAGATGAAGATAGAAGATGATGGAGCTGCCTGGAAGAAGACCTTCTCCGGCGGACTTCAGGAACGGTGAGTACCTATTTGGGGCTTAGTATTAGGATTTTTTATTTTTTTAAGATTAGGGATTTAATGGGCTGGAAAAGAGCTGATCGCCCATTTAAGGGCAGTAAAAGAGCTGAATGCCCTTTTAAGGGCAATGCCCATACAATTGCCCCTTTACAGGCAATGGGTAGTTTAGGTTTTTTAGTGTTAGTTTTTTTATTTTGGGGGTTTGGTGGGTGGGGTTTTTTTATTGTTAGGGGGTAATTGATAATTTGTTTAGGTAGAAGAGCTGTTTAATTTAAGGCAATCCCCTACAAAAGGCCATTTTAAGGGCTATTGGTAGTTTAGTATTAGATTAGGGGATGTTTTTATTTTGGGGGGATTTTTTATTTTTATAGGGGTATTAGTTTAGGTTTAATTTTTTTATTTTGGATAGCTTTGTTTATTTTTTTCTGTAATTTTACATTTTTTGTAATTTTAGCTTTCAGCGTTATAGTTTTTTTTAAATAGACTGCCCTCTGGGTAGGCTTATCGCCTAGTCATGAATAAAACATATAACAAGATATTGACTATAAATAAAGATATGAATACCAATGTATAACTACCTGATGAAACAGTGTTTTAAACCGAGAAACGCGTTGCAGTTTTAGGGGGTCACTGGATTACCCCTTATCCACTTTTATGACATTGCTGTTTTTTAACTTTGTTTTTAATAAATATTTTTTTGGGAAAAAAAACTTCTTGAGTGGATACACCTTACCTGCCTGCTATTCTGATCAATATATGGGAGACAAACCATTTAAACCTCTATGCTCCTGAAATACAGCCTATCTTGGAAATCTACATATGGGGTGAACTGACACACCTCTTTCTAATCTGCCAGCCTGCTCCTACCAGCACATTAGTGTGCTCAGCCTAAATGTGAGTACCCATTTGGCAATCTACTAAAGCTAATATAACTATACTCTGAATGATCTGCACATGTAGTGCCTGTCTTTGTGTTTTGCACTATCCTAGTACTACGGCACAAGGAAAAATCCTGTTGTGGGTGAGCTGTTACACCTGACTAAATCTACAGCCTGCACCTACTAGCACATTGGTGTGCTTTTGGAATACGTGAGTAGCCATTTGGCTTTATTGTTTACTGTATTCATATACATCTGACGATACTACACATGAGGCGCCCCTCTGTTCTTCATTATTTTTCATAGTCAACCCGGACCAGTCAGTGAGGAGGAGGCAGCCAGCATCTGTTCCTTTGGAATTAAAGAGGACTTTTCCATATTATATCACACTGTCAAGAGTGACAATATATTTATATCAATACCTTATTGTTATTGTTATTTTATGCATATATCATATATCTATATCATATATATTTCATTGTGGTATTTATGTAATAGTTAGGATATATATTACATTCTATGGGGCATATGTATCAAGGCCTGGCGGACCTGATCCAACACTGCAGATCAGGTCCACCAGACCTCGCTGAATACGGCGAGCAATACGCTCGCCGCATTCAGCATTGCACCAGCAGCTCACAACGCCACCCGCCAGGGCCGCCATCAGGGGGTGACAGGGGTGACTCCTGTCAGGGGCCCAATGAGCCAGGGGGGCCCCATGAGGCAAGAACTAAAAAAAAAAAAAAAAAAAAAAAAAAATTTTTTTTTTTTTTAAATTTTGGCAGCCACCAGTGGGTACTACAGCAGAGTGCTAATTGATCAAGCGAAATGTTATTACAAGTAGTAAAGTATTAGCATTTGAGAGGATTTCTTAGTGTGCACTAAACCACTATGCTCAGTGTGAGACAGACTTGACACTTTGTACAGTGTGTGCCTGAGTCAGACGGCAGATCACTTTCATTTGAAGAGGAGGTAGGACTTACTTAGCAAATGTTTTTTATTTCTTTGTGCAATTTTGGATTGTAACTTCAGTGTGGTAGTAGTTGTATGGTGGGGCCAGGGGTCCATAAAATCATTTTTTTTTTAGCAGCAGTGTATTTATGATTATTTGACAATGCTGTAGAAATTCTATATTTAAAACCATGCAGAAATGTCTCCTCCTCAATACACAAATGGTAGATGCCCTTTTGGCAGATATGCATTTTATATATATATATATATATATATATATATATATATATATATATATATATATATATATATATATATATATATATATATATATAACATTCCAATTTACTGCCCCTTTATGCAAGGACTTTCCAGATGCAAGGAGGCATTTTATCTAAGATTTTTACATCTGCATAAAATTTTTTCCTCTCAGACTAAGATTGCTCAGTGTTTGAAATGAGACAGGTTAACTTAAAACTGTTCAGTTTACACTACAGCTGACTTAGTTTTGAAATACATACCAACAAGCCTAAATCCTGCATTTAACCAGATCTAATGGTATGAGTACCACAGCTTATGGTCCCACCAAGACCATATAGAGTACAGCATTTTCAAAATCCATAAGTACAGCTATATTTGAAGTGGTGCTCTTGGTTGGGGAAAATGGGATAAAAACAAACAAACATATGTCAACCTTTTAAAGGTACTTTTCTTCATCTAGCCATCTACCCAGCTCATTAATGTACAATTTTGAATTCACAGAATTATTTTTGTTTGCACATTTACAAATATGATTCTTTAAAAAGTGATCTCTTAATTTCTGCATTTTGTTTAATCATGCATGTCACACACTGTTGATTTAGGGGATGCTTTGGTTTGTGTCTCTATGTGTATGTATTTTTTATCTGTGGGTCTCTCTGTGAGGGTGGGTGTGTATGTCTTTGTGCATTTTCTGTGGGTGTTTCTGTGAGAATGTTTGTGTGTATGTATGTATGTCTGTTTTCTGTGGACGTCTCAGTGAGGGTGTGTGTATGTATGTCTCTCTGTGTTTTTCATGTGGTTGTCTCTGTGTGTGTGTGTGTATGTCTTTGTGTGTTTTCTGTGGGTGTCTCTGTTTGTGTATGTGTGTATATGTCTTTGTGTGTTTTCTGAGGCTGTCTCTGTCGGTGTTTCCTTGAGTGTATGTGCAAGTTTGAGTTTGTGTGTGTGTGTGTCCATTGTCTGTTCCTTTTTAGGACATTTTGACCTTACTACTAATTATTCACATCTTTCTACAGACTTTGAGACTAACAAGACCTTTCCGGAAGTAACCACTCCACCATTTAACCTTTAAATTATTGTTTAGGCAGTTCAGGGCCCTTCCATTCAGCCACTGCATGCTGTTGTCATAATTTAGTTGTCATCTTCCTTTACAAAAAGATAATCAGAACTCCATATTTTGTTTTCTAAATCTCCTTTTTTTACAAAACTCTAGTTTACCTCATTACTTGTCAGGTCAATGTAAACAAGTGCTAAGTGTCTGTTTGGGTGTCTGTGTCTGAGTGAGTTTCTTTGCGTGTCTGCTAGAGTGTCTATATGTGAATCCTTATGTGTGAGTGTGTTTGTGTGTTTCAGTGTATGAGTGTGTCTGTGTGTGTTTATGTTACTACCTTTACAACATTTCCAAGTTTAAATAGACCATTAAGAATAAAGTGCATATACGTTTTAGTCACTTGGTCAAAAATTGCACATGTCAAAGGAGGGGGGGGGGGCCCTGATCAATGGTTGAGTCAGGGGCCCCAAAATTTCTAGTGGCGGCCCTGCCGCCCGCCAGCAGGGGGGTGTCAATCAACCCGATCGTACTTGTATTGTGGCGATGTCTGTCCACCTGCTCAGAGCAGGCGGACAGGTTATGGAGCAGCGGTCTTTGTGACCGCTGCTTCATAACTGCTGTTTCTGGCGAGTCTGAAGACCATACAGAGCTTGTTAAATAGAGCCCTATATATTTAGTTCATTTGCGCTCTTATTAGCGCCCCCTCCCTGTTACTAGGGTATATTATCACCAATGTAATGTACACATAACATTAACATCAACACTCTATAAAAAGGGAAGCACTCACTATTAGCGGCAATGTTGCAGGTGGTCATGTGCTTAATATTTCTGTGGAGGTTATAAGGATGTGATGTTAGGTATTTGTTGATCTACATTATTTGTTAAAGGGACAGTCTACATCACAATTTTTATTATTTAAAAAGATAGATAATCCCTTTATTACCCATTCCCCAGTTCTTCATAACCAACAGTTATATTAATACACTTTTTATCTCTGTGATTACCTTGTATCTAAGCCTCTGCAGACTGCCCCCTGATCACATGGCTATTTATGTATTATCTATTGATTTGCATTTTAGCCAATTAGTGCAGTGTCAGCCACCTATTGTGAAAAGCTAATAAAAAAGCATGTGATAAGACCAAGGCCAACCTTAGCATTTGCGGGACCCTGGGCAAAATAAATTAGTGAGGCCCCTCAGCCCAGTGTCCTTATTCCCCTCCCCTGCGTGCCTGCCCCTTGTATGGCCCATCCCTGTGCCAACTCACAGTGATATATATATAAAGAATAACAAAAAATATTAGACCTCCTGATGCTATAAACACTTCTCATAAACTACATATACATTGCACCATCTCATAACCTCACTGCTGAAATTGCTCAAACAGCGGAGCCCTGGGTGGGTGCCCCTCTCCCCCTTCCCAAAGGGCAGGCCAGGATAAGAGGCTGTTTGTAGTGGCTTAGAAACAGGCAGAAATGTAGAGGTTTAAAGGTTATAAAGTATATTAACCCTTTCATGACAGGGTCATAATGTCTACATCAGAACAACTTTCATATGTAGACAAATTGAAATCCTACGATCGTGCACGCTATCGCGAGATTTCAATTATGGGATCGGGTCAAGGGGGCATCCCTGTGACGCTACTCACACCCTCCAGACCGCAATCACATCCAGGAAGCGTCGTTGGATTCAGGACAGCCAAATGACTATGACATTGTATTTTGTCCTGACGGCACTAAAGCCCAGCGCCGTTTGGACACAATATAATGGCATAACGGCACTAAAAGGTTAATATAACAATGTTGGTTGTGCAAAGCTGGGGAATGGGTAGTAAAGGCGTTATCTATCTTTTTAAACAATAACAGTTTTGGTGTAGACTGTTCCTTTAAGTGTGCTTTAGAGGGGAAATAGAGATGGCAGTTATCAAGCTGGGCTGTGTTTGACTCAGAAAGATTGTGATCATTTTGATAAAACAAAAAATAAATGGACTATCCAGTTTTTCCAGATATCAAAAAGGAAAAGAGGCTTTATACTCCATATTATCTAAAAAAGAATGTTTCAAAATATATTAGAGTGCTTTTTTATTTCAAAAGTGAATTTTCTCAACCCAACGTTTTCAGAGGTGAGCCAGTAATCTTACACTTCCTGTTAGTTTCACTTGTAATTTAAATAGCTGTAAATTTAACCATTTCCCTTGAAACAAAAACATATTTGTAACATATGTTAGTACTGCTCTTTCCAAAACACACTAGAACAAAGGAATATGAAACCCAACATTTTTTCTTTCATGCCATTTTAAATAACTTTCCGATTTACTTCTATAATCATTTTTTTTGTTCTATTGGTATCTTTTGTTGAAAAGCAGGCTCATTTCTGGAGCACTTTATGGCAGCAGTTTTGCAAGAATCTTATCCATTTGCAAGAGCACTAGAGGGCAGCACTATTTCCTGTCATGTAGTGCTCCAGATGCCTACTTAGGTATCTTTTCAACAGAGAATATCATGAGAACAAAGTAAATTTGATAATAGAAGTAAATTGGACACTTTATATTCTGTCTGAATCACAAAAGACAATGGCCCATATTTATCAAAGTCTGTCGGACCTGATCCGACAGTGCGGATCAGGTCCGACAGACCTCGCTGAATACGGCGAGCAATACGTTCGCCGTATTCAGCATTGCACCAGCAGCTCACAAGAGCTGCTGGTGCAACGCCGCCCCCTGCAGACTCGCGGCCAACCGGCCACCAGCAGGAGGGTGTCAATCAACCCGATCGTACTCGATCGGGTTGATTTCCAGCGATGTCTGTCCGCCTGCTCAGAGCAGGCGGACAGGCCAACAACCAACCCCCCAAATAAAATCCTGACTAAAAAACCTAAGCTTCCAATTGCCCTGAAAAGGGCATTTAGCTCTTTTTCTGCCCAAACCCTAATCTAAAAATAAAACCCACCCAATAAACCCTTAAAAAAGCCTAACACTAACCCGCGAAGATCCACTTACAGTTTTTGAAGACCTGACATCCATCCTCAACGAAGCTGGCAGAAGTCCTCTACGAAGCGGCAGAAGTCTTCATCCAACCGGGCAGAAGTCTTCATCCAGATGGCATCTACTATCTTCATCCATCCGGCGTGGAGCGGGTCCATCTTCAAGACATCCGGCGCGGAGCATCCTCTTCAATCGACGTCTTCTTGAACAATGAATTCTCCTTTAAATGACGTCATTCAAGATGGCGTCCCTTGAATTCCAATTGGCTGATAGAATTCTATCAGCCAATTGGAATTAAAGGTGAACAAATCCTATTGGCTGATGCAATCAGCCAATAGGATTGAGCTTGCATTCTATTGGCTGATTGGAACAGCCAATTGAATACAAGCTCAATCCTATTGGCTGATTGCATCAGCCAATAGGATTTTTTCACCTTTAATTCCGATTGGCT
The DNA here is from genome assembly GCF_027579735.1 of Bombina bombina. Classification (NCBI taxonomy): domain Eukaryota; kingdom Metazoa; phylum Chordata; class Amphibia; order Anura; family Bombinatoridae; genus Bombina; species Bombina bombina. The sequence continues at coordinate 31,485,898 of NC_069508.1, forward strand.
GATAGAATTCTATCAGCCAATCGGAATTCAAGGGACGCCATCTTGGATGACGTCATTTAAAGGAGAATTCATTGTTCAAGAAGACATTGATTGAAGAGGATGTTCCGCTCCGGATGTCTTGAAGATGGACCCGCTCCGTGCCGGATGGATGAAGATAGAAAATGCCGTCTGGATGAAGACTTCTGCCCGGTTGGATGAAGACTTCTGCCCGGTTGGATGATGACTTCTGCCGCTTCGTTGAGGACTTCTGCCGACTTCGTTGAGGATGGATGTCGGCCGGTATTCAAAAACTGTAAGTGGATCTTTGGGGGTTAGCGTTAGGCTTTTTTAAGGGTTTATTGGGTGGGTTTTATTTTTAGATTAGGGTTTGGGCGGAAAAAGAGCTAAATGCCCTTTTAAGGGCAATGCCCATCCAAATGCCCTTTTCAGAGCAATGGGGAGCTTAGGTTTTTTAATTAGGATTTTTTTGGGGGGGTTGGTTGTGTTTGGTTGGGTTTTACTCTTTGGGGGGTTGTTTGTATTTTTTTTTACAGGTGAAAGAGCTGATTTCTTTGGGGCAATGTCCCGCAAAAGGCCCTTTTAAGGGCTATTGGCAGTTTAGTGTAGGCTAGTTTTTTTTTATTCTGGGGGGGGGGGGGGCTTTTTTATTTTGATAGGGCTATTAGATTAGGTGTAATTAGTTTAAACATCTGATAATTTCTTTTTTTATTTTGTGTAATTTAGTGTTTGTTTTTTTTGCAATTTAGTTAATTGTATTTAATTTATGTAATTGATTTAATTGTAATGTAATGTTAGGTAATAGTGTAAACAGGTTAGGTTTTATTTTACAGGTAAATTTGTATTTATTTTAGCTAGGTAGTTAGTAAATAGTTAATAACTATTTAGTAACTATTCTAACTAGTTAAAATAAATACAAACTTAGCTGTGAAATAAAAATCAAACCTAAGCTAGCTACAATGTAACTATTAGTTATATTGTAGCTAGCTTAGGGTTTATTTTACAGGTAAGTATTTAGTTTTAAATAGGAATTATTTAGTTATTAATAGTAGGTTTTATTTAGATTTATTTTAATTACATTAAAGTTAGTGGGTGTTAGGGTTAGGTTTAGGTGTTAATAAATTTAGTATAGTGGTGGCGACGTTGGGGGCGGCAGATTAGGGGTTAATAAGTGTAGGTAGGTTGCGGCAACATTGGGGGCGGGAGATTAGGGGTTAATAACATTATGTAGGTGTCGGCGATGTTGGGGGCAGTGGATTCGGGGTTAATAAGTATAATGTAGGTGTCGGCGATGTCGGGGGCGGCAGATTAGGGGTTAATAAGTGTAAGATTAGGGGTGTTTAGACTCAGGGTTCATGTTAGGGTGTTAGGTGTAAACATAAATTTTCTTTCCCCATAGGAATCAATGGGGCTGCGTTTATACTCCTTTATTGCAGGTGTTAGGCTTTTTTTCAGCCGGCTCTCCCCATTGATGTCTATGGGTAAATCGTGCACGAGCGCGTAAAACCAGCTTACCGCAGCGCTGGTACTGGAGTGCGGTATGGAGCTCAGTTTTGCTCTACGCTCACTTCTTGCCTGCTAACGCCGGGTTTTTGTAAACCTGTAATAGCAGCGCTGTAGGTAAGTGAGCGGTGCAAATAACTTGCAAGTAAGCACTGCACCGCTCATAACGCAAAACTCGTGATCTAGCCGTAAGTGAGTTCTGCCCATAGGAGAGTCAGTATGATGATTTTGTACCATGCTTAAAACATAAAGGACTATGAACTGCTAAAACAAGACTACATTGATTAACTCCATTAAAAATAATAATAGGAACGTCCTGTAGTGAAATGCATAGGCAAGCACAGATTAACGCATTTCAGCCTGAGTATAGCCTTAAAGGGACAGTCTACACCTTAGTCATCTTAAAGTCTTAACCTTAGATTAAGCTGCAAAGAGCCTCCTTTGCACCTTTCTATATCAAGCACCAGTAACAGTAAAAAGGTTATTTTAAAATGAATATTGTTTCTGGCCAGTTTGAAATGACTGCCAAACTCAGCCCACTGGTGACATCACAATCTGGGCTGCATCTTGGCACTCTGCTTAATAGCATTGACAGTCTGTTGAATCCAACTAGTGAGTCTTTTGTGATTGGATGCCATCTGCAGCCCAGATTGTGATGTCATCAGTGGGCTGAACTTGGCAGCCATTTCAAACTGGCCATAAAAACTATTAATTTTAAAATAACTTTTTTACTGTTCCTGCTGCATGATATAGAAACGGTGCAGGAGGCTATTTGCAGCTTAATCTAAGGTAAGACTTTAAGATGACTAAGGTGTAGATTGTCCCTTTAATCACACACTTTCTCTCCATGCTGATAAACTTTAGAATGCTAACAAACTTTAGAGACTCTGGTCCTTAGACTAATCTTACAGATACTAAGCACTTACTCATTTCCTACTAAAATCCATGAATTTAGGAAAACTGTGCCATTTTTTTTATTTATTAAAAGGACATGAATCCCAACATCTTTTTTCATGATCCAGACAGAGCATACACTTTTTAACAACTTTCAAATTTCCTTCTATCAAACTTGTTTCATACTCTTGTTATCCTTTGTTGAAGTAGGAGCCAATGGCAAGAGGCATATATGTGCAGCCACCAATCACCAGCCAGCTACCAGTATTGCATTGCTGCCCCTGAGCCTACCTGAGTATGCTTTTCAACAAATGATAGCAAAAGAACAAAGCAAAATATATAAAAGAAGTTAATTAGAAAGTTGTTTAAAATCTTCAATCATGATACTGCCTCTGTCCCTTTAAATAGGCAAACAAAATCCAAAATAGATTAGATTACATTTTCCTAAAATAATTTTGTGTAGTCAAGCCACATATATGATGAAATAGCTTAGCAGATGTGGGATACTAATTTCACTTGTTCAAACTTTCATAAGCCATATTATGATAAACAGGAATGTGATGTAGACATTTTCCATGATTAACAGCCATGTAATCTTCCAAGTTCTTGATTAGAGGTATCAAATGCACAGGAGAATTTCCAAAATCATAATCATTTTTTGGGTCTGACTAGGCGCTCACGATGAAGCATTTCTATATTTTGTGTCGTTTTTTTTTATTATCTTTTTAGGAAGGAAATTATATTCTTTTTTGCTAATTCAATTAAAGCAATAACTATTTTTAATTATTGAAATTACATTGTAATGAAAAATAACATTCTCTAATCCATTAGATAGTGTAATGTTTGCATTACTGATCCTTGTTTACGCTAGATTACAAGTGGGGAACAAAAGTATTAGCTAGATTGAGCGCTAACAGTCCTCAAGTTAAATCAATAGCGCTCTTATTCTTGCGCTCATATTGCAAGTTAAAAAATAAAAGTTATCGTTAAAGCGAAAGCTTCAGGTGCACTAATGTCTGAAGGTCGGATAGTGTAGGCACACTAACATATGGATGTTAGATAGCACTGTCACCCTAACATCTGGAGGTTGAATAGCACAGGCACGATAACATCTGGAGGTCGGATAGTGGAGGCACGCTAACATCAGGAGGTCGGATAACACAGGCACGATAACATCTGGAGGTTGTATAGCACAGGCAGGCTAACATCTGGAGGTTGGATAGCACAGTCACCCTAACATCTGGAGGTTGAATAGCACAGGCACAATAACATCTGGAGGTTAGATAGTACAGGCACGCTAACATCTGGAGGTTGGATAGTACAGGCACGCTAACACCTGAGGTTGGATAGTACAGTCACCCTAACATCTGGAGGTTGGATAGTACAGTCACCCTAACATCTGGAGGTTGGATAGCACAGGCACGCTAACACCTGAGGTTGGATAGTACAGTCACCCTAACATCTGGAGGTTGGATAGTACAGGCATGCTAACATCTGGAGGTTGGATAGCACAAGCATGCTAACATCTGGAGGGTGGATAGTACAGGCATGCTAACATCTGGAGGTTGGATAGCACAAGCATGCTAACATCTGGAGGTTGGATAGCACAGGCATGCTAACATCTGGAGGTTGGATAGCACAGGCATGCTAACATCTGGAGGTTGGATAGTACAGGCATGCTAACATCTGGAGGTTGGATAGTACAGGCACACTAAAATCTGGAGGTTGGATAGCACAGGCACGCTATAGTATGAAGGTCGGATAGCACAAGCACGCTAACATCTGGATGTTGGATAGCACAGGCACGCTATAGTCTGAAGGTTGGATAGCACAAGCACGCTAACATCTGGATGTTGGATAGCACAGGCACGCTATAGTCTGAAGGTCGGATAGCACAAGCACGCTAACATCTGGATGTTGGATAGCACAGGCACGCTATAGTCTGAAGGTCGGATAGCACAAGCACGCTAACATCTGGATGTTGGATAGCACAGGCACGCTATAGTCTGAAGGTCGGATAGCACAAGCACGCTAACATCTGGAGGTTGGATAGCACGGCCTTGCTAAGTCCCTCTCCCCATTGTCTTCTATCGTGTGCATTACAAACCCTGTTTTGGCTTTCGCTTGAGTGCTAACCCAAAAGTGTGCTAAAGGCAAAGGTGCATTAAGCATTGTTCAGAAGAAAATGTTATATTGATTAAAACAAAAAGAAATATAGATAGATTATAGATTGGTGATAGATAGATAGGCCAGGAAGTCTATCCCTGATAGCAATCTCCCGCTTTGGTTTTCGTGCCTCATTGTCTAACAGTCCCAATATCCCCATACAAACAAAATATTCCCCTTCCTCCCCTCCAGATATTTACCCCCAAACCCATGGTATGCCCGGATGCCTCACCAAATTGCCGACAACATTTCAAAAAGAGTGACCTGATCGCTTTAAACCCTGTTTGATTGGCACCTCTTTGAAGATAAGCCAGACAGGAGCTCACTTCCGGTCCGGCGCTTAGTTCCAGGATCCCAGGTAGGCCACCGTGGTTTTACTGGTCTTCCAGCAGTCGGCCGTAGTAGTTTACTGTATCTTCCATGAGAGATAGATAGATGATTGAGATAGATAAATAGATAGATAAATAGATGTACAAAAATCAATGGAGGAGAGCACTCTTACTTCAAGGATTCTATGCCAGGGTGTCTGCAGGTTAATAGCGTACAAAGCAAAAACCTGGCACTAGCTGGACATTTCAGGGAAACTCTCCTTCCTTTGCTTTGTACTTATGGATATACAGTATATACGTTTTCTTCTGAGTGAAGAGCAATACTAATTTAGGTATTTCTATTTTGAAAACAAAAAATGGTGTAAACAGTGTTTTAAGGGATATGGTATATGGCAAGGTGTTTGGCAGGGAAGGGCTCAGTTGTATGTGTATATATATATATATATATATATATATATATATATATATATATATATATATATATATATATATATATATATATATATATATATATATATATATATATATATATGTGTTTGTATGTATGTATGCATGTGTTCACATACACATACATAAAGTTTTCGAATGTTACTTTGTTTTCGAATCTTCATAATTAGATTGAATATCTATATTTCAAGTTCAATAGTTCACATGGAAGGGAAGTTAGTAAATTGATACATAAGAGATACAAATATATCAATTCAAATGTTTCTATTTCAAATATTGCATAATTCTAATATTTCATTTAAAGAGAGCATTAGAAATACTATTACATTCTTATTTGTTAGAAAGTTGTACAAACATTCGAAATTCAAAACAAACTTACAAACTTGTTACAATTTGAATGTTGTAAAACATTCGCCCATCTCTAAAATACACATACACATATACAGACATATATATATATATATATATATATATATATATATATATATATATATATATATATATATATATATATATATATATATATATATATATATACATATACACACATTTGAGCCTTTCCCAGTCAAACACCAGGAGGCTAGTGGCTTAGTCATGGAAACGTTAGTCTTTGCCAATCATGGGCAGAGTTACATCACATGGAGTTGTGTAAAAAGTACGCAGGCTTCCAAACCATAAGGATTCTGGGGAAATGCCGGAAAAATTGGGCGCTGTGAGATATACATCTAGTGTAGTTATATTTGTATTGTAGATTAAATCTTTAATAACATTAAAACATAGATTTTGAAAAATAAAATGTCTAAAAAGAGCTTTAAAAAACTGGTTTGTATAGGGGAACTGACCAGTCCGAGGACAAACACTAGATCCAAAATAAATTCTAGAAAGAATATATTCCAGCTTGCAATGAGTTATTGTACTCATAGCAATTAAGAGGGTAATTGCTTTCCGTTTGCAACAAAACACTCCACTAAGCTTGCTGTTTTTTTATGCATAATTAAACTTCAAGCATTTCTCAAGGTAATATCTTTTTTTACATTATTTTAATTTTACTTCATTGTTTGTATTTCAGTGGAATTGCTTAAGAGGAAACATTTTTTTATTTACTTAGTAGAGATAATTATAATGACGCCCCCCAAAAAAAGTTTTTCCAGCAATGTTAAAGGGACAGTAAAGTCAAAATTAAACTTTCATGATTTAGATAGGGAATGCAAATTTAAACAACTTTCCAATGTACTTTTATCATCAAATTTGCTATGTTCTTTTGATATTCTTTGTTGAAAGCTAAACCTAGGTAGGCTCATATGCTAATTTATAATCTCTTAAAGGCCACCTCTTATCTCACTGCATTTTGACAGTTTTTTTTAATAGCTAGACAGCGCTAGTTCGTGCGTACCATATATATAACATTGTGCTCACTCTCGTGAAGTTACCTGGGAATCAGCACTGATTGGCTAAAATGCAAGTCTGTAAAAAAAAAACTGAAACAAGGGGCAGTCTGCAGAGGCTTAGATACAAGGTAATCACAGAAGTAAAAAGTGTATTAATATAACAGTGTTGGTTATGCAAAACTGGGGAATGGGTAATAAAGGGATTATCTAGCTTTTTAAACAATAACAATTCTGAGTAGACTGTCCCTTTTAGATAAATTATGTTATTTCTTCTCTAAGCATTAACCACTCTAATTTATTTATACAAACTCCAGCTCTCTATTACTAATAATATTCCTCTGGTTTGACTTATTGTCAAATGCTAGCACTATTGGGAGTGCCTATTTAGCTAAAGTGTAAACCCGTAGTGTGAAACAAGAGAGACGTTTAAGTCAGAAGAGGAAGTTTACATAACGTCACGCTTTACTAAGTTCTAGCAAAGCTCATTTGTCAAAAGTTATGAATATGATTCATAGGAATCATTACCTTATGGAAATACTTTTGGTTTTCTTCATTTTAAAACAGAAGCTCATTTCCAAACATATGTCTGCGTTTTTCTCTTCTGTGTAGTTATAGCGCCATAATATTTTGCAGTTCATTTCATGATATGAAGGAAACCCATTTTTTTTTCTTTCATTATTTAGAAAGAGCATGCAATTAAACAAGTTTCCAATTTACTTCTATCTAATTTGCTTCGTTCTTTGGTTATCCTTTGTTGAAAAGCATATTTAAATAGGCTCAGTAGCTGCTGATTGGTGGCTGCGCATAGATGCCTTGTGTGATTGGTTCACCCATGGGCATTGTTATTTAACAAAGGATATCTAAAGAATGAAGCAAATTAAATAATAGAAGTAAATTGAAATGTTGTTTAAAATTGTATTCTCTGTCTGAATCATGAAAGAATTTTTTTTTTTTTTTTTTTTTTTTTTAATAGGGCTGTCCAGCAAATGAACTACAGGGACAATAGTATTAATCCTTTAATCTCAAACCAAGTTTCTCTTTTCTAATTTAAAGGGGCATTAAAAAAAATTCTAGGTTTCCATTGCTAGTTTTCTCTTTTTCACAAAGCATACGGAAGTAGGCTCAAGAGCGTGCATGTGTCTTCTTGAGCACTATATGTATAACATTGTTATAAATGTTGTTACAAACATTGCTTCCATAGAGTGCTCGGAACATGTGAACTCTCTTGAGCCTATCTCAGTATGCTCTCACAGAAAGAAGGTAAGATTCAACAAAGGAGACAAAGAGATAGAGGTAAGTTTGATAACAGAAGTAATTTGAAAGATTTTTTTTTAATTATACGCATTGACTGAATCATGAAAGTTTAATTTTGACTTCCATGATCTTTAAATGGACAGTAAACTAAAAATGAAACTGTTTAATGATTCAGATAGAACAGCAATTTTAAGAAACATTCTAATTAAATCCTATTATCAATTTATCTTCATTCTCTTGGTATCTTTATTTGAAAAAGCAAGAATTTAAACTTAGGAGCCGGTCATTTTTTTTATTCAGCACCTGGGTAGCACTTGCTATAAAGATACCAAGAGAATGAAGAAAAATTGATAATAGGATTAAATTAGAATCCCTTCAAGCAACTTTCCAATTTACGTTTGTTATCAAATTTGTGGGATTCACAGGGGGCAAACCTCACAACCCATGACAATGTCACATGGTCTGGGGTAGATGGGAGGTCTAGGAACATGGAGAGCTTTTAGAGAGGTATATCCCTGAACTGAACTCTTATATACCATGTGAATTGTGTTATGTAGAGCTTAATGCACAAAAGTCAAATTTAAGCTTTTATGACTCAGATAGAGCATGCAGAGATTTCCAAATGTACTTCTGAATAGATCTGGTGAGCCAATGACAAGAGGCAACTATGTGCCGCCACCAATCAGCAGCTGACTCCCAATAGTGCATTACTGTTCTTGAGCCTACCTAGGTATGCTATACAGCGAAAGATACCAAGAGAAAAAAGCACATGATATTGTTGAACATAATTTTAAAAAGCATGTTTTATAAAACATAAAAGTTAAATGTCGACTTAAGTGTCCCTTTAATATGTAAAGCTTAGAGGAGAGATGGGGAGTAAGGTGATGTGATATAGACCTTCAAGTACATTAAAGGGGAATAGGTGACAGAAGTGACAGAGCAAACAATATAAAAAAAAACATAATTTATGTAAGAACTTACCTGATAAATTCATTTCTTTCATATTGGCAAGAGTCCATGAGCTAGTGACGTATGGGATATACATTCCTACCAGGAGGGGCAAAGTTTCCCAAACCTCAAAATGCCTATAAATACACCCCCCACCACACCCACAATTCAGTTTAACGAATAGCCAAGAAGTGGGGTGATAAGAAAGGAGCGAAAGCATCAACAAGGAATTGGAATAATTGTGCTTTATACAAAAAAATCATAACCAACACAAAAAAGGGTGGGCCTCATGGACTCTTGCTAATATGAAAGAAATGAATTTATCAGGTAAGTTCTTACATAAATTATGTTTTCTTTCATGTAATTGGCAAGAGTCCATGAGCTAGTGACGTATGGGATAGCAAATACCCAAGATGTGGAACTCCACGCCAGAGTCACTAGAGAGGGAGGGATAAAAATAAAGACAGCCAATTCCGCTGAAAAAAGAATCCACAACCCAAATCAAAAAGTTTTAATCTTATAAAGAAAAAAACTAAAATTATAAGCAGAAGAATCAAACTGAAACAGCTGCCTGAAGAACTTTTCTACCAAAAACTGCTTTAGTAAAAGTATGCAAAGAAGACCAAGTTGCTGCTTTGCAAATCTGATCAACAGAAGCTTCATTCTTAAAAGCCCAGGAAGTAGAAACTGACCTAGTAGAATGAGCCGTAATCCTCTGAGGCGGGGATTTACTCGACTCCACATAAGCATGATGAATCAAAAGCTTTAACCAAGAAGCCAAAGAAATAGCAGAAGCTTTCTGACCTTTCCTAGGACCAGAAAAGATAACAAATAGACTAGAAGTCTTTCTGAAATCTTTAGTAGCTTCAACATAATATTTCAAAGCTCTTACCACATCCAAAGAATGCAAAGATTTTTCCAAAGAATTCTTAGGATTAGGACACAACGAAGGGACAATAATTTCTCTACTAATGTTGTTGGAATTCACAACCTTAGTTAAAAATTTAAATGAAGTCTGCAAAACCGCCTTATCCTGATGAAAAATCAGAAAAGGAGACTCACAAGAAAGATTCAGAAACTCTTCTAGCAGAAGAGATAGCCAAAAAAAAACAATACTTTCCAAGAAAGCAACTTAATATCCAAAGAATGCATAGGCTCAAACGGAGGAGCCTGTAAAGCTCTCAAAACTAAATTAAGACTCCAAGGAGGAGATATTGACTTAATGACAGGCTTGATACGAACCAAAGCCTGTACAAAACAACGAATGTCAGGAAGATTAGCAATTTTTCTGTGAAACAGAACAGAAAGAGCAGAGATTTGTCCTTTCAAGGAACTTGCAGACAAACCCTTATCCAAACCATCCTGAAGAAACTGTAAAATTCTAGGAATTCTAAAAGAATGCCAAGAGAACTTATGAGAGGAACACCATGAAATGTAACTCTTCCAAACTCGGTAATAAATCTTTCTAGACACAAATTTACGAGCCTGCAACATAGTATTGATCACTGAGTCAGAGAAACCACTAAGCGTTCAATCTCCATACCTTCAAATTTAATGATTTGAGATCCTGATGGAAAAACGGACCTTGAGATAGAAGGTCTGACCTTAACGGAAGTGGCCAAGGTTGGCAACTGGACATCCGAACAAGATCCGCATACCAAAACCTGTGGGGCCATGCTGGAGCCACCAGCAGTACAAACGAACGTTCCATTATGATTTTGGAAATCACTCTTGGAAGAAGAACTAGAGGCGGAAAGATATAAGGAGGTTGATAATTCCAAGGAAGTGACAATGCATTCACTGCTTCCACCTGAGGATCCCTGGATCTGGACAGATACCTGGGAAGTTTCCTGTTTAGATGAGAAGCCATCAGATCTATTTCTGGAAGCCCCCATATCTGAACAATCTGAAGAAACACATCTGGGTGAAGAGACCATTCTCCCGGATGTAAAGTCTGGCGACTGAGATAATCCGCTTCCCAATTGTCTATACCTGGGATATGAACTGCAGAGATTAGACAGGAGCTGGATTCTGCCCATGCAAGTATCCGAGATACTTCTTCCATAGCTTGAGGACTGTGAGTCCCACCTTGATGAACGACATATGCCACGGTTGTGACATTGTCTGTCTGAAAACAAATAAACGATTCTCTCTTCAGAAGAGGCCAGAACTGAAGAGCTCTGAAAATCGCATGGAGTTCCAAAATATTGATTGGTAATCTCGCCTCTTGAGAATTCCAAACCCCCTGCGCTGTCAGAGATCCCCAGACAGCTTCCCAACCTGAAAGACTCGCATCTGTTGAAATCACAGTCCAGGTTGGACGAAGAAAAGAGGCCCCTTGAACTAAACGGTGGTGATTTAACCACCAAGTCAGAGATAGTCGAGAATTGGGATTTAAGGATATCAATTGTGATATCTTTGTATAATCCCTGCACCAAAGGTTCAGCATACAAAGCTGAAGAGGTCTCATGTGAGAACGAGCAAAGGGGATCGCGTCTGATGCTGCAGTCATGAGACCTAAAACTTCCATGCACATAGCTACTGAAGGGAATGATTGAAACTGAAGGTTCCGACAAGCTGAAACCAATTGCAGACGTCTTTTGTCTGTTAGAGACAAAGTCATGGATACTGAATCTATTTGAAATTCTAAAAAGGTTACCCTTGTCTGAGGAATCAAGGAACTTTTTGGTAAATTGATCCTCCAACCATGTTCTTGAAGAAAAAACACAAGTTGATTCGTGTGAGATTCTGCAGAATGTAAAGACTGAGCAAGTACCAAGATATCGTCCAAATAAGGAAACACTGCAATACCCCGCTCTCTGATTACAGAAAGAAGGGCACAAAGAACCTTTGAGAAGATCCTTGGAGCTGTTGCTAGGCCAAAAGGAACAACAACAAATTGGTAATGCTTGTCTAGAAAAGAGAATCTCAGGAACTGATAGTGATCTGGATGAATTGGAATATGAAGATAAGCATCCTGTAAGTCTATTGTGGACATATAATGCCCTTGCAGAACAAAAGGCAGAATAGTCTTTATAGTCACCATTTTGAATGTTGGTATTCTTACATAACGATTCAAAATTTTTAGATCCAGAACTGGTCTGAAAGAATTCTCTTTCTTTAGTACAATGAACAGATTTGAATAAAACCCCAGACCCCGTTCCAGATATGGAACTGGCACAATTACCCCAGATGACTCCAGGTCTGAAACACATTTCAGGAAAGCCTGAGCCTTTACTGGGTTCACTGGAATGCGTGAGAGAAAGAACCTTCTCACAGGCGGTCTTATCTTGAAACCTATTCTGTATCCTTAAGAAATAATGTTCTGAATCCAATGATTTTGAATTGAATTGATCCAAACATCTTTGAAAAATCATAGTCTGCCCCCTACCAGCTGTGCTGGAATGAGGGCCGCACCTTCATGCAGACTTGGGGGCTGGTTTTGATTTTCTAAAAGGCTTGGATTTATTCCAGACTGAAGAAGGCTTCCAATTGGAAGCCGTTCCTTTAGGGGAAGGGTCAGGCTTCTGTTCCTTATTCTGATGAAAGGAACGAAAACGGTTAGCAGCCCTAAATTTACCCTTAGATTTTTTTATCCTGAGGCAAAAAAGCTCCCTTCCCCCCAGTGACAGTTGAAATTATAGAATCCAACTGAGAACCAAATAATTTATTACCTTGGAAAGAAAGAGATAGCAACATTGACTTAGAAGTCATATCTGCATTCCAAGATTTAAGCCATAAAGCTATTCTAGCTAAAATAGCTAAAGACATATACCTGACATCAATTCTAATGATATCAAAAATGGCATCACAAATTAAATTATTAGCATGTTGAAGAAGCTTAACAATGCTATACACATTATGATCTGGTACTTGTTGCGCTAAAGCTTCCAACCAAAAAGTTGAAACCGCAGCAACATCAGCCAAAGAAATAGCAGGCCTGAGAAGATGACCTGAACATAAATAAGCCTTCCTTAGAAAAGATTCAAGCTTCCTATCTAAAGGATCTTTAAAAGAAGTACTATCTGCCGTAGGAATAGTAGTAAATTTAGCAAGAGTAGAGATAGCCCCATCAACTTTGGGGATTTTTTCCCAAAACTCCAATCTATCAGTCGGCAAAGGGTACAGTCTCTTAAACATTAAAGAAGGAGTAAATGAAGTACCCAAACTATTCCATTCCCTAGAAATTACATCTGAAATAGCATCAAGAACTGGAAAAACCTCTGGAATAACTACATGAGGTTTAAAAAACAAATTTAAACGTTTACTGGTTTTAATATCAAGAGGACTAGACTCCTCCATATCTAATGCAATCAACACCTCTTTAAGTAAAAAACGAATAAACTTCTTCTGAACCAGATAGATCCTCATCAGAGATAGATAAATCAGAATGCTGGCGGTCATTTAAAAATTCATCTAATTTATGAGAAGTTTTAAAAGACCTTTTACGTTTATTAGAAGGTGGTATAACAGACAGGGCCTTCTGAATAGAATTAGAAACAAATTCTCTTACATTAACAGGAATATCCTGAACATTAGATGTTGAAGGAACAACAACAGGTAATGGACTACTACTAATGGAAATAATGGGGGGTAGTTATCAAGCCGTCAACCTCAAATACGCTGGAATTCCGCAGCGTATTTGTGGCGAGGCTGATTCGCCTTAGTTATCAAAGGCTCGAGACCGGCAAAAGTAGAATTTTGTGACGTAAGCTTCGATCCGCCGGACTCAGTCCGACACAGATCGATTCTTACATCACTCCAGATGTTCCGCACACAAGTGCGGCACATTCTCACTACTTTTGCTAGCTATCAAAAAACTAGCAGGTACGCTCGGCACTTTTACGGCCCAGCGTACCTGGTTTTCAATCCGCCACCCCTGGAGGCGGCGGATCCCATAGGAATCAATGGGAGTCTGACCATAGCGAAAGTACAAGTTCGCTGCTGACAGACATCCCATTGATTTCTATGGGAGCTGTCTACACCTAACACCCTAACATGTACCCCGAGTCTAAACACCACTAATCTGACCCCCCCTACACCGCCGCAACTAAATAAAGTTATTACCCCCTAAACCGCCGCTCCCGGAGCCCACCGCAAGCTACTCTATACATATTAACCCCTAAACCGCCGCTCCCGGAGCCCACCGCAACTATAATAAATGTATTAACCCCTAAACCGCCGCTCCCTGAACCCGCCGCAACCTATATTAAATGTATTAACCCCTAATCTGCCCCCCCTACACCGTCGCCACCTATAATAAATTTATTAACCCCTATCCTGCCCCCCACTACGCCGCCGCCACTGTAATAAAATTATTAACCCCTAAACCTAAGTCTAACCCTAACCCTAACGCCCCCTAACTTAAATATTAATTAAATACATCTAAATAAATTAACTCTTATTAACTAAATGAATCCTATTTAAAACTAAATCCTTACCTTTAAAATAAACCCTAATATAGCTACAATATAAATAATAATTATATTCTAGCTATCTTAGGATTTATTTTTATTTTACAGGTACCTTTCAATTTATTTTAACCATGTACAATAACTATTAAATAGTTATTAACTATTTAATAGCTTACCTAGCTAAAATAAAGAGAAATGTACCTGTTAAATAAATCCTAACCTAAGTTACAATTACACCTAACACTACACTATACTTTAATAAATTATTCCTATTTAAAAATAAATACTTACCTGTAAAATAAACCCTAAGATAGCTACAATGTAATTAATACTTATATTATAGCTATCTTAGGATTTATATTTAGTTTACAGGTAACTTTGTATTTATTTTAGCTAGTTAGAATAGTTATTAAATAGTTATTAACGATTTAATAACTACCTAGCTAAAAGAAATACAAAATTACCTGTAAAATAAATCCTAACTTAAGTTACAATTAAACCTAATACTACACTATCATTAAATTAACTAAATAAACTACCTACAAATAACTACAATGAAATACAATTACATAAACTAACTAAAGTACAAAAAATAAAAAAAGCTAAGTTACAAAAAATAAAAAATTAAGTTACAAACATGTTAAAAATATTACAACAATTTTAAGCTACTTACACCTAATCTAAGCCCCCTAATAAAATAACAAACCCCCCCCCCCAAAATAAAAAAAATCCCTACCCTATTCTAAATTACATAAATTTCAAAGCTCTTTTACCTTACCAGCCCTTAAAAGGGCCATTTGTGGGGGCATGCCCCAAAAAGTTCAGCTCTTTTGCCTGTAAAAGAAAAATACAACCCCCCCCCCAACATTAAAACCCACCACCCACATACCCCTAATCTAACCCAAACCCCCCTTACAAAAACCTAACACTAATCCCCTGAAGATCATCCTACCTTGAGTCGTCTTCACTCAGCCGAGCCACCGATGGAACTGAAGAGGACATCCGGAGCGGAAGAAGTTAATCCTCCAAGCGGCGCTGAAGAAATCTTCCATCCGATGAAGTCATCATCCAGGCGGCGCTGAAGAAGTCTTCGATCCGGCCGATGTCATCTTCAAAGAGGCGCTGAAGAGGTCTTCTATCCGGGCGAAGTCATCTTCCAAGCCGGGTCTTGAATCTTCCTTCCGCCGACGCGGAACCACCTTCTTCACCGACGGACTACGACAAATGACGGCTCCTTTAAGGGACGTCATCCAAGATGGCGTCCCCTCAATTCCGATTGGCTGATAGGATTCTATCAGCCAATCGGAATTAAGGTAGGAAAAATCTGATTGGCTGATGGAATCAGCCAATCAGATTGAGCTCGCATTCTATTGGCTGTTCCGATCAGCCAATAGAATGCAAGCTCAATCTGATTGGCTGATTGGATCAGCCAATCGGATTGAACTTGAATCTGATTGGCTGATTCCATCAGCCAATCAGATTTTCCTACCTTAATTCCGATTGGCTGATAGAATCCTATCAGCCAATCGGAATTGAGGGGACGCCATCTTGGATGACGTCCCTTAAAGGAGCCGTCATTCGTCGTAGTCCGTCGGTGAAGAAGGTGGTTCCGCGTCGGCGGAAGGAAGATTCAAGACCCGGCTTGGAAGATGACTTCGCCCGGATAGAAGACCTCTTCAGCGCCTCTTTGAAGATGACATCGGCCGGATCGAAGACTTCTTCAGCGCCGCCTGGATGATGACTTCATCGGATGGAAGATTTCTTCAGCGCCGCTTGGAGGATTAACTTCTTCCGCTCCGGATGTCCTCTTCAGTTCCATCGGTGGCTCGGCTGAGTGAAGACGACTCAAGGTAGGATGATCTTCAGGGGATTAGTGTTAGGTTTTTGTAAGGGGGGTTTGGGTTAGATTAGGGGTATGTGGGTGGTGGGTTTTAATGTTGGGGGGGGTTGTATTTTTCTTTTACAGGCAAAAGAGCTGAACTTTTTGGGGCATGCCCCCACAAATGGCCCTTTTAAGGGCTGGTAAGGTAAAAGAGCTTTGAAATTTATGTAATTTAGAATAGGGTAGGGATTTTTTTTATTTTGGGGGGGTTTGTTATTTTATTAGGGGGCTTAGATTAGGTGTAAGTAGCTTAAAATTGTTGTAATATTTTTAACATGTTTGTAACTTAATTTTTTATTTTTTGTAACTTAGCTTTTTTTATTTTTTGTACTTTAGTTAGTTTATGTAATTGTATTTCATTGTAGTTATTTGTAGGTAGTTTATTTAGTTAATTTAATGATAGTGTAGTATTAGGTTTAATTGTAACTTAAGTTAGGATTTATTTTACAGGTAATTTTGTATTTCTTTTAGCTAGGTAGTTATTAAATAGTTAATAACTATTTAATAACTATTCTAACTAGCTAAAATAAATACAAAGTTACCTGTAAACTAAATATAAATCCTAAGATAGCTATAATATAAGTATTAATTACATTGTAGCTATCTTAGGGTTTATTTTACAGGTAAGTATTTATTTTTAAATAGGAATAATTTATTAAAGTATAGTGTAGTGTTAGGTGTAATTGTATCTTAGGTTAGGATTTATTTCACAGGTAAATTTCTCTTTATTTTAGCTAGGTAAGCTATTAAATAGTTAATAACTATTTAATAGTTATTGTACATGGTTAAAATAAATTGAAAGGTACCTGTAAAATAAATATAAATCCTAAGATAGCTAGAATATAATTATTATTTATATTGTAGCTATATTAGGGTTTATTTTATAAGTAAGTATTTAGTTTTAAATAGGATTCATTTAGTTAATAAGAGTTAATTTATTTAGATGTATTTAATTAATATTTAAGTTAGGGGGGCGTTATGGTTAGGGTTAGACTTAGGTTTAGGGGTTAATAATTTTATTACAGTGGCGGCGGCGTAGTGGGGGGCAGGATAGGGGTTAATAAATGTATTATAGGTTGCGGCGGGTTCATGGAGCGGCGGTTTAGGGGTTAAACTATTTATTTAGTTGCGGAGAGGTGCGGGATCAGCAGGATAGGGGTTAATAATTTTATAATAGAGGGCGACGGTATAGGGGGGGCAGGATAGGGGTTACTAGGTATAATGTAGGTGGCAGCGGTGTCCGGGAGCGGCGGTTTAGGGGTTAATACATTTATAAGACTTGCGGCGGGGTCTAGGAGCGGCGGTTTAGGGGTTAATACATTTATAAGACTTGCGGCGGGGTCTAGGAGCGGCGGTTTAGGGGTTAGTAACTTTATTTAGTTGCGGGGGCCTCCGGGGGCGCCGGTATAGGGGGTAGAACAGTGTAGTTTAGTGTGAGTGCTTAGTGACAGGCTAACAATAAAGCTGGGAAAAAGCCGAAGGGCAGCGAGATCGGATGAGTGATAACTCTCACAGTCCGCTGCTCATCGCCCCGCGGCTTTTTGACAGCTTTATTTGATAACTTAGGCGAACGTATTCAAGGTCCGCGGCGGCGAAGGTAGGCGAGCTTAGGCGGACGTATTGGGCCGGCGAAGCCAGAAAAGTAGACGGCTTGATAACTACCCCCCATTGTCTGCTTTTGAAAGTTTATCATGACAACTAACACAAACTACAGCCGGAGGAACAGTTACCCCAAGTTTACAACAAATGCACTTAGCTTTGGTAGAACCGACATCAGGCAGCAGCATTCCAGAAGTAGATTCTGATACAGGGTCAGATTGAGACATCTTGCAATATGTAATAAAAAAAACAACATATAAAGCAAAATTATCAAATTCCTTAAATGACAGTTTCAGGAATGGGAAAAAATGCAAACAGAATAAGCCTCTGGAAACCAGAAGCAAAAAGAAACAAAGACTTAAATAATGTCAATAAAACTGGCGCCAAGTATGACGCCCACATTGACCAAAAAAAATTTTGGCGCCAAAAACGTCTGCAACAAACACGAGCGTCATAGATGATGCAAGTACGTGAAAACTCTCGGTGTCAACTGCGACGCCAGAAATGATGACATTAACGTCAACAAACGTAATTCTCGCGCCAAAAAAGTATCGCGACAAAAATTACGCAAAAAACATATATTTAGAACTTTACATATAAAGTGCCAAACCATAGCTGAGAGTGTCATAAATAAAATAAGACTTACCAAAAGACACTAATCTACATATAGTAGATAGCCAAACCAGTACTGAAACGAGAATCAGTAGAGGTAATGGTATATATATAAGAGTATATCGTCGATCTGAAAAGGGAGGTAGGAGAAGAATCTCTACGACCGATAACAGAGAACCTATGAAATAGACCCCGTAGAAGGAGATCACTGCATTCAAATAGGCAATACTCTCTTCACATCCCTCTGACATTCACTGCACGCTGAGAGGAAAACCGGGCTTCAGCCTGCTGCGAAGCACATATCAACTTAGAAATCTAGCACAAACTTACTTCACCACCTCCATGGGAGGCAAAGTTTGTAAAACTGAATTGTGGGTGTGGTGGGGTTGTATTTATAGGCATTTTGAGGTTTGGGAAACTTCGCCCCTTCTGGTAGGAATGTATATCCCATACGTCACTAGCTCATGGACTCTTGCCAATTACATGAAAGAAAACAGTGTTGCTTCTATTATCAAATGTACCTTTTTGTCTTGGTATAGTGCATTGAAACTTAACTCCTTTTCATGAGAGCATACTTAAGTAAGTTTAGGAGCGTGCACACATCTTGAACACTTTATGTGTAACATTGTTGCAAAGACAGCTCCTGACACGTGCACACTCCTAAGCCTATGCTTTAATGGAAAGGAGCTAAGTTTTAGCAAACAATTCCAAGAGGAAGGATATTTGAAGTAAATTGGATAGTAGTTTATTTATTTTAAATTGTATGTTGCAATGGAATTGAGATTGTTTCATTTTAAAAGGCAGTAAGACATTTACCTTGTTAGGTTAAGGAGATGCAAAGTATACAGAGGTCAGGAGCAAGCCAAGGTTGTCACCAGATGTTAGCACCGGGTTAATCCAGGAGAGTAGTCATTAGCCAAGTTCCAGTTCAGTATCAGACTATCCATTAGGAACCAAATGTCACAGCAAAGAGAAGAGCAAAACGAGAGTCAAACGTTCTGTTCCAGGGGTCAGTAACCAGTAAATCAGTCCTTAGATCAGGGTACAGTCAAGGATGGGGCTGGTGTCATAAACTAGACATAAACAGGGGTCAGAACCAGGAAAGCAATGCAGACAAGAACACCAGGACTACAGGAGAATCACCAAGCACCAGACGGGCATCCGCAATACCCTTTTATTCCCTCCCCCATAGGTACTGGTGCAAAAAAAAAACTGTAGAGTCACTCCCGATATCCGGTTTACAAATAGTTGTGAGACCTAATCTTGTACAGTCCTGGAAGACCCTTACAGGGCACATCGCTGTCTTTAAGGGGTTAAAGACAGGCTGGTTGATTGATGGATAAGACTACCAGTAGAGGTGGTAAAGACGAACTTCGTAAGGGAAGAATATTTGACATCTGCATTATGCTACCCTAAAACCTAATTATTCTGTTACCTCAAATGGTTATCGGGAGTTATTCTACCTAGTAGTTTTAAGCACATTGTGTAACGTAACCGTACCCAAGTGACACATGCTGCTCATATGGTTTGTAGGAAGGAACAGTTAAACATATTTGGCAGAAGATCAGTATAAAAAGAACATTTTGGTTAATCCATAATGCATTAGCATTTTAAGATGTACTAACATCAATTAGTGTCGACATTTATTTATTGTTCATGTATGTAATTTATTCTATCTATTAATACACATTTAACATTTAAAGGGATAGTAAACTCACAGCATATATCAACCTTTAAAGAAACATAAAAGTGAAAAAAGAAAATGCTTATGTGCTAGAGTATTTTATTATTTCAGTACTTTTTGAATATGACTATATGTTTACCCCCTGCAAAAAGGTTAAACACATAGTTAAAATTAATACAGAGAGAGAAGCGCTCTACCAGGAACGAACAAAAGTTCATCAGCTAGTTCTATGGGGATTTACCACCCAGAAGCAGCCTCTTTTATACCAGTTGTGCTTTTCAAAGAGGAAGACTTTCCTGTTGTATATCAGTCTTTCCTGTTGTAATGTCAGTCCAGCCCAAAAATAACAGACAATCCTGCTCTGAGCAAGGAACATGACAACCCCAGACCATCGTTTCGGACCTCTATGGGCCTCGTCAGTTAGGTGCAGCCACATTCCTCTAAGCACACTGGGCAAGGAGTCCACGTCTGGTTTCCCCATCACCCTATAGATAAAATTCATCACACATGGTTAAAATTAGCTTCAGAGCAGCAACACACTACAAGGAACTAGCTGAACATATCTGGTGAGCCAATGACAAGCAGCATATACAGTATGTGTATTCACCAATCACCAGCTAGCTCTCAGTAGCTCTTCAATAAAGGATACCAAGAGTATGAAGTAAATTTAATAATAGAAGTAAAGTAAAAAATTTATTACAATTTCATGTGTATCTGAACAATGAAAGCTTAAAGTGTAGATAGAGCATGTCATTTTAAGCAACTTTCTAATTTACTCCTATTATCAATTTTTCTTCGTTCTCTTGGTATCTTTATTTGAATGTAAGCTTAGGAGCCGGCCTATTTTTGGTTCAGAACCTGGGTAGCGCTTGCTGATTGGTGGCTACATTTAGAGACCAATCATAAAGTGCTACCCAGTTCCTGAACCAAAAATGGACCAGCTCCTATGCTTACATTCTTGCTTTTTCAAATAAAGATACCAAGAGAACAAAGAAAAATTGATAATAGGAGTAAATTAGAAAGTTGCTTAGGATTGCCTGCTCTATCATAATCATGAAAGTTTAATTTTGACTAGACTATCCCTTTAAGTTGTGCTTCTGTGCCCCTTTAAGTACTGCATTAGAAAAGGGAAAGACCTCTCTAAAGGCCAGATCAAGGCTGGACTGGCCTACCAGGAAACCGGGAGATTTCCCGGTGGGCTGCAGCAGCTGGAGCTGGAAAGCTACACTTAAAGGGGTGATGCTGCTGGGGAGGAGATGCAGCTGTTTCACATCTCTTCTTTTCTCCTTTGAGCTATACATATTAAAGTCACATAACATTTCTTGCAAGTTTTATTTCCTAGACCATGTACCATTAAGTAGCCTTCCATTTAATGGTTTCTAGTGTCTACTCATGGTACACTGTGAAACAAAGTGACACACTGTTTGACCCCTTAAGGACCGGGCATTTCAGACAAAAACTTCCCCAAAAGGCCAGAGCATTTTTAGCATTTTTGCAATAACTACATTTAAACTGAAATAGAGCCTTTTTTATATTTACCTATCAAAACTATATATTTTTGTTTAGTAGACAACCTAAAGTATTGATCCTGGCCCATTTGGGTATATTTCATGCCACCATTTCACCGCCAAATGCGATCAAATGAAAAAAATCGTTAACTTTTTCACAATTTTAGGTTTCTCACTAAAATTATTAACAAACAGCTTGTGCAATCATGGCACAAATGGTTGTAAATGCTTCTCTGTGATTCCCTTTGTTCAAAAATAGCAGACATATATGCTTTGGCATTGCTTTTTGGTAATTAGAAGGCCGCTAAATGCCGCTGCTCACCACTCTTGTATTATGCCCAGCAGGGAAGGGGTTAATTAGGTAGCTCGCAGGGTTAATTTTAGCTTTAGGGTAGAGGTTAACCTCCCACCTGACACTTCGCACCCCCTGATCCCTGCCTTATCGCTCTCAAACAGCTCTCTTCCCTCCCCCACCCCCAATTGTCACCCCATCTTAAGTACTGGCAGACATTGTATGCCGTTTTAAACATTTTTTTTTCTTTTATTATTTTTTTTTAAAGGGTCAGTAAATTCACAGTTAAGAAAATCTTTGGCAATGTCCATTGGTAGCATTACATTGAAACCACATTATTTATTTTCAATAAATATTCATATTTAGATGTTTTATTTAATCTTACTTTTTTGTCTGCAACCTTAAATTGCCGTTAGTTCTCCAACCCCTCAATGACATATCTAAGATGGGCGGTATAGAGAAATTCTTTTCTTCCCACATGCAAAATATTTACACGCCCACATGTCCTCCCGCTCACGCTTATGTCTCTACAGAGCGGCTGTTGCGTCTTATCAAGAATCGACTGCGCATGCATGCTCTCTTATACCTGATGTTCTAAGCATAGATCGCTTCACGGAAACATTGGAAGTTGCGCATGCGCATACCTGTGTAAAGAAGAAACCAGGAAATGATTATATCAACGTCGCGAGATAAAGAGAATAATATGGATTCTAAGGAGAAACCATAGTATTCAAAAAAACAGGCGCTGTACAGCTTAAAATAGATAAATTATATATATTAACTTGTGAGCATATAACGCCAAATATATGTGCAAAAAATGACACCTGGTGCAAATTGGAACAACCAAAAAAGTGCTGGCGACAATAAAATATAAAATATATAAATTTAATTACATAAGTGGAACAAATATATATTGCAAACAATAGCGCTGATCAGGCGCAGTATTGAAGTGTAGTATACAAATAGCGACAATGTGATAAAATATACAATACAAATGTGACAATTGGAAAGTGTGATTGATTCCCAAATATGATTCGCTGTGATGGTTCTTGAATAAGCCCAGATTTTGAAAGAGGATTTTGAAGGACGATATTGATCTTCAATGAGAGCTGGAACGAGATGAGGAAGACCAATAAAACGACAGAAAAGCCAACAATATAATGTTTTCACTTTTACTTACACCGGAAATCGGTGGTTGAATCCTATATGTTCCTCTCAGTGGCGTGAAACTCCAAACCGCAGGATGCAGAAAGAATCAACCCAGCAAGGAAGAATGCAAACACCTTTACACAGGTAACTGGGACGCTGCACCTACGGAGGCCGGAGAGGGAAAAAAACAGAACAGAGCAGAGCAACGCGTTTCAACCCATACACAGGGTCTTTTTGGCTTGAAAAAGACCCTGTGTACGGGTTGAAACGCGTTGCTCTGCAGGGCCCCACTCGTATTTTTAGCGAGATCGCGGCAGAGAGAAACCCAGGACTGCAGCATCGTACAGGGTATGACACTGGTCCTTAAAGGGACAGTCTACACCAGAATTTTTATTGTTTAAAAAGATAGATCATCCCTTTATTACCAATTCCCTACTTTTGCACAACCAACACAGTTTTATAAATACACTTTTTACCTCTGTGATTAACTTGTATCTAAGCCTCTGCAAACTGCCGCCTTATTTCAGTTCTTTTGACAGACTTGCATTTTAGGCAATCAGAGCTGGCTCACCTGAACTCTTAATTCTTGGTTAGATAAGTGGTGCAGGGAACGAGGATTTGGTTTTATTGGCCATTATAGCTCTGTTTGGAAAGATACTAGGTTATTTAGGAGAGATGGCTTGCATTTGGATGCTAAAGGAACAGAGTATCTGGGAGAGGAGTTCAAATACTTTATTAGAAATCATTTAAACTAATAAAGGGGGGTAGCATTAATATATCCACCTGCCCCCCACAGCATGCCAAAACTGTTAGTCCAAGTAACAATTCTAGAAATTCTAGTAGAAAAATTCTTTGTGCCATGAGCACAAATGCTCGCAGCTTAGGAAATAAATTACCTGAACTCATTTCAATAATGACTAGGGACAACTTGGATTTAGTAGCTATAACAGAAACATGGTACAATGATTTGCATGACTGGGACATAGTCATACCTGGATACAGGTTATTTAAAAATAACAGAGTAGGAAAGAAAGGTGGAGGAGTTGCTTTGTATGTAAATGAAAATATAAAGGTTACTGAAATTGTAGGAACAAATGATGAGGTGGAAAGTATTTGGGTGACTTTGGAAATTGGAGATAAAAATGTTTTTAGAATAGGGGTTGTATATAGGCCTCCATTGCAGGATGAAAAACTGGACAATCTGTTATTAGATTAAATAACCAAAATGACTATGAAGGGTAAGGTTATAGTACTGGGGGACTTTAATTTGCCAGATATAGACTGGAAGATTCCTTCTGCTAGATCGGCTAGAAGCAGGTATATTCTTGAATCTCTGCTAGGGGAATCACTTGAACAATTAGTCAAGGAACCAACTCGTAAGGAAGCTATATTAGATCTAATACTTACAAACAGTGATACAGTTTCAGATGTGTCTGTAGGTGAGAACTTAGGATCCAGTGATCATCAATCTGTTTGGTTTAGTATTCATGTTCAGGAACTGTCCACCCAGACTAAAACAAAAGTTTTAGACTTTTAGGACGGCTGATTTTTCATTAATGGGAGAGTACCTAAAAAACTATTTAAAGGGGAAAACTCTTATTACAGGGGTTCAAGAACAGTGGGAATTTGTGAAAGGTGCCATTTTAGATGCAACCGCACACTGTATTAGACATGTCTGTAAAAGTAAAAGAAAGCGGAAACCAATTTGGTTTTCCAAAGAAGTAGCACATGCTGTAAAGACAAAAAAGATAGCTTATAAAAATTACAGACACACACAAGCAGATGATGATATGAAAATATGGAGACTCCAACAAAAAAAGACTAAGCAGTTAATTAGGAAGGTTAAAGCTCATGCAGAAGAGAAGATAGCGCAGTCAGTAAAACATGGGGACAAAACATTCTTTAGATATATCAGTGAAAGAAGAAAAAATAAGGTAGGAATAGTAAAATTGAAATCAGTGGATGGTAGAATAATAGAAGGAGATAAGCAGATTGCAGACTGTCTCAATGATTACTTCTGTTCTGTTTTCACTAAAGATTGTGAAGATACAATGTCTACATTAAGGGATGCTACGCAAAATAGAAACAAGCTTAACAGTAATCTTTTTACAGAGGATGAGGTTTTGTTAGCATTATCAAAAATAAATGTTACAAAGGCAGTGGGTCCTGATAATATTCATCCAAGGGTTTTAAAAGAACTTCGATCAGTGCTAACTGTCCCATTAACTGATCTGTTTAATCAGTCACTATTAACAGGAGCTGTCCCAGATGATTGGAGAATAGCAAATGTAATACCTCTTCATAAAAAGGGCAGTAGAGAAGAATCTGGCAACTACAGGCCAGGTAGTTTAACTTCAGTAGTAGGGAAATTAATGGAAAGCCTCTTAAAAGAAAGAATTATGACTTACATAAAGACAAACAATTTAGAGGACCAAAATCAGCATGGTTTTACTTCAGGGAGATCATGTCAGACTAATCTAATTGACTTCTTTGCTTATGTAACAAAAGTATTAGACAAGGGAGGAGCAGTTGATGTAGCATATCTAGATTTCAGCAAAGCATTTGACACCGTCCCACACAATAAACTTATTCACAAACTATATCTCCTTGGTCTAGATTCAAAAATTGTAAACTGGGTGGAATGCTGGCTTAAGGACAGAAAACAAAGTGTCTTAGTAAATGGAGTTCATTCAGCAGAGGGGGCTGTTACTAGTGGTGTTCCTCAGGGGTCAGTTCTGGGGCCTGTTTTGTTTAACATATTTATCTGCGATATCAGCAAAGGGCTACAGGGGAAAGTATGTCTGTTTGCAGATGATACAAAAATTTGCAACAGAGTGGATGTTCCAGGGGGGGGTAGACAAAATGAGAAGTGATATACAACAATTGGAGGATTGGACAAACGACTGGGATCTAAAGTTTAACACAGCAAAGTGTAAAATAATGCATTTAGGGAAGAAAAATCCAAATGTTAATTACAGACTCAATGACACTTTACTGACTGTTACAGACGAAGAACAGGACTTGGGAATTATTATTTCAGATGATTTAAAACTTAGTAAACAATGTAGTAATGCAGCGAGTAAGGCTAGCAGAATGCTTGGATGTATTGGTAGAGGTATTTGCAGCAGAAATAGTAAGGTTCTTATGCCACTTTATAGATCATTAGTTAGGCCTCATCTTGAGTATTGTGTGCAGTTCTGGAGGCCATATCTTCAGAAGGATATTAACAAACTTGAATCTGTGCAAAGGAGGGCTACCAAAATGGTACATGGTCTAAAAAATAAAACTTACCAGGATAGGCTCAATGACCTAAATATGTATAGCTTAGAGGAGAGAAGGGAAAGAGGTGATATGATAGCAACTTTCAAGTACATTAAAGGGTTTAGTAAAACTGAGGCTGTGGGTATTTTACATAAAATGGAAAATTCAAGAACAAGGGGTCATGAGCTCAAGCTAAAGGGTAGTAGATTCAGGAGTAATTTGAGGAAGCACTTCTTTACAGAAAGAGTGATTGATTTATGGAATAAACTTCCTCAAGAGGTAGTAGCAACAAACACTGTGGGGGACTTTAAAAATGCATGGGACAAGCATAGGGCTATCCTATGAACTAGATAAGTTTATACTGTTAGGTAAGGTCGGGCAGACTTGCTGGGCCTATGGCTCTTATCTGCCGTCAATATCTATGTTTCTATGAACTGCACATGCATGAGCACAGTGTTATCTATGTGACACACATGAACTAACACCTTCTAGTGGTGAAAAACTGTCAAAATGCCCTGAGAGAAGAGGCAGCCTTGAAGGGCTTAGAAATTTGCATATGAACTAAGAATACCACGAGAACAAAGCACTGTCCCTTTAAGGGTTGAACGACCAGTGTTGTAAGGGGTTAAAGAAATGTTTTGAATAATGTTCTTTTATAATAACCCTGACATATGAAATTTTCATATGTGTCCTGGTTTAACGCAGCAATATGGTAACCCTATGACAGGTGCAGCGTTAACTCCCAGTAGTGCACTGCTGTACTTGAGCCTACCTTGGTATGCTTTTTAAAAAAGGATACCAAGAGAATGAGACAATTTAGATAGTAAAATTAAATTAGAAAGTTGTTTGAAATCACATGCTCTATCTAAATCATGAAATAAAAAATTTGGGGTTAGAATCCTTTTAAATATGTATAGACACTCCAGCCTTTCTGGGGGAGGAAGAGGAGCAAGAATACTTTTTATTGTAAAACAGACAGAATAAATAATGGAAGTATATTGCAATGCTGTTTAATCTCCCATAATTAACATTTTTACAATTAGACATTGTAATCTCTTTATTCTTTAATCTCCCTTTAAACATTTCATTTTGAATTTGATTTATAAAAGATCTCAGCCATCACACTTACAACATGAATAAGGCAACAGAGTTGGGTAATTTAATGCCACGCATTTCTTATATTATAGGAAAATAACCAAT
This sequence comes from Bombina bombina, assembly GCF_027579735.1. Classification (NCBI taxonomy): domain Eukaryota; kingdom Metazoa; phylum Chordata; class Amphibia; order Anura; family Bombinatoridae; genus Bombina; species Bombina bombina. The sequence goes on from NC_069508.1 coordinate 31,513,425, forward strand.
TATGTACAATGTAAATCTTTTAAAATCAACTGTACAATCTACTGCAAATTTCTGTTACAGCAGATCTGTGTTCTGAAAATTAATCTTTAAAGCGACATGAAAGGCAAAAAATATTCGTTCATGATTTAGAGAGAGCATGGCATTTTAAATACCTTTCAAACTTACTTCAATTCTGTCATTTGTTTTGTTCTTTTGGTATCCTTTGTTGAAAAGCATACCTAGGTAGGCTCAGAAGCTGTTGATTGGTGGGTGCATATATATGCTTAATTTTATTGGCTCACCAATGTGCATTGCTTTTTCTTCAACAAAGGATACTGGGAGAATGAAGCAAATGAGATCATAGAAGTAAATTGGACAGTTGTTTAAAATTCTTAATTCTATCTGAATAAAGAAAGAAAACATTTTGGGTATCATGTCCCTTTAATTAGTCAAAAAAGAGCATGCAATTTTATCTTTCAAACTTACTTGACATCCTGTGTTGAAGAGCACTCAAGAGCACAAATGTGCTGCTGGGAGCTAGCTGGTTATTGGTGGCTGCACATATATGCCTCTTGTCATTGGCTCACCCAATGTATTCAGCCAGCTTCCAGTATTTCATTGCTACTCCTGAGCCTGCTCATTAACAAAGGATACCAAGAGAAAGTAGCTAATTTCATAATAGAAGTAAATTGGAAAGTTGTTTAAAATTGCATGTTCTATCGGAATCATTATATTTTCATTTGGACTTCACTGTTCCTTTAAAGGGACATAAAAGAAGTGATTCAGATAGAACATACAATTTTAAAGAACTTTCCAATGTATTGTTTTCTTGTTATCCTTTGTTGAAATGAAGGTAGGTAAGCTCAGGAGTGGGTTTGAAGGAGGAGAGATCCATGGGTTCCTCTACTGAGGTAACTGGATGTGCTGGAGGGGTAGAGGATAGTGTAGAGACCGGACGAGTAGAAGGACGAGAGGGAAGGATTCTACGAGTTCTGTCTCTCTCAGCTTGTCTCTCCTAGAAGCGAGAATCTAGTCTCATACAAAGTGTTATAAAGTCATCCAAGGAGGAAGGAACATCACGATAAGTAAGTTCATCCTTGATGCGTTCATGCAAGCCTCTCCTAAAGGCCGCCTTGAGAGCACTGCCATTACAAGTGGTCTCAAGTGCCAAGGTGCGAAACTCAATGGCATATTGTGCCACAGTTCGATTACTCTGGCAGAGATCCAGGAGAGAGTATTCTGCAGCAGAAGCATGGCCAGAAGTCCCAAACACAGAAGATAATGCAGAAATGAAAGCATCAGCATCGTTCAGGAGTTGAGCGTTCTGTTCCAAAAGGGGGGAGACCCAGGCCAGGACCTTGTCTTTCAATAAAGAAATGATAAAGGTGACCTTTGACTGATGAGACTGGAAGGTGTGAGGATCATTGCGAAAGTGCAGCCTGCACTGGTTAAGAAAACCCCTAGAATCAGTAGTACCTTCATATTTGTCAGTCAGTGGTATCCGGGGTATACTTCCAAAAGTAGGGGAAGAAGCTGCAGAACTAGGAGCAGAGACTGGTGGTGTAACAACAGGAACTGTATCCTTCACTTCAAGTAGTGAGGAGTGCTTAGCGGTTATAGCCTCTAGTTTATTATCCACACTCTGCAATTGTACTGTATGGGTTCCCAACATCTGTCCTTGGAGATAAACTGCTCTTGCTACCTCATTTGGGTCCATGGCCCAAGTATAATGTAATGCTCATGGGATATTCCACTATCAGACCAAACATGGCCAGTAGTCTTCTTATCCCAGCGTCAAGCTGAAAAGATAGGAAATATCCCAGAGCAGAGAAAGTTTGCAAAATGAGGTAAGCGGTACACACAGTAGGCAGGGTAGTCTTTAGCGGTAACAGGAAGGAAATCCAGCGGAGTGGCAGTTCAAAGATAAACCAATAGAAGGACCGGAAACAGGCAGGAATCAGGAACAAAGGAAAACCAGTAATATAACAGTTCAGGGATAAACCAATAGAGTGGTCAGGCAAGCAGAGTCTGGTACCAGTATAACAATCCAAAAGTTTAAGGGTTAGGCAGGCAGAGTGGTCAGACAGGCAGAGTTCAGCAACAGTATAGCAATCAAGTACTTTAGGGGTTAAGCAAGTAGAGTAGTCAGACAGGCAGAGTTCAGTAACGTTATGGCAATCCAGTTCTTTAGGGGTTAAGCAAGCAGATCCAAACAACCCGCGGTACTTGATGACGTAATCATTGTCGTATTACTGGTGGTCAGTTGGTGGCACTTTAGTTTAGCATTTGCAGCAAAACAGACTTATGTTACATAAATATTAGGCTGCCAAACGTTTTTTAAACAAAACTATTCCACAAATAGGAAAAGGTACACTGCAATTTGGACTAAATTATTTTTAGCTATCAAAATGTGGGTACACAGCTCTGTCACACCATTTGAGAAATATATCACTAACTCAACTTAAAGGGACAGCCTACCTTAAAATTGTTATTGTTTAAAAAGATAGATAACGCCTTTACTACCCATTCCCCAGCTTTACACAACTAACATTGTTAGATTAATATACTTAATAACATTTAAACCTCTAAATTTCTGCCTGTTTCAAAGGCTCTGTTGACAGCCTTAATCACATGCTTTTGTATTTGCTTTTCACAACAGGAGACTGTTAGTTCATGTGGGCCATATAGATAACAATGTGTTCACGCCTGAAAAGTTATTTAAGATTTAGCACAACACAGTACTAACTGCAACTCAATATATAATAAATAAAATGTTATGGAATCAGGGGGCTGTCAGAAGATGCTTAGATACAAGGTAATCACAGAGGTAAAAAGTATATTAAAGGGACACTGAACCCAATTTTTTTTATTTCGTGATTCAGATAGAGCATGAAATTTTAAGCAACTTTCTAATTTCCTCCTATTATCAAATTTTCTTAATTCTCTTGGTATCTTTATTTGAAATGCAAGAATGTAAGTTTAGATGCCGGCCCATTTTTGGTGAACAACCTGGGTTGTCCTTGCTGATTGGTGGATAAATTCATCCACCAATAAAAAAGTGCTGTCCAGAGTATGAACCCAAAAAAACAGCTTAGATGCCTTCTTTTTCAAATAAAGATAGCAAGAGAACGAAGAAAAATTGATAATAGGAGTCAATTAGAAAGTTGCTTAAAATTGCTGCTCTGTCTGAATCACGAAAGAAAAAATTTGGGTTCAGTGTCCCTTTAATATAACCATGTTGGTTATGCAAAACTGGGGAATGGTTAATAAAGGGATTATCTATCTTTTAAAAGAATACAAATTATATTGTAGACTGTCCCTTTAAGAAAAAAGTACTCAGGGATGATTTTTGGCTTCCAAAATGTAGTTTTAACATTTTGTACATACTTGGTGTCAAGAAACTGACTTGCAGCACCTAGTTTAGATAATTCTATTTACTGCAAAACACCATAAATATTGTCAATGGGACTCGGGTTTGGTGCTGTGTTTCTTATTTAAAGAGACAGTTGTAGTTACAAGACATTTCCTTTTATTGCTATAGAACAGCAAAGCATCCAAACCTCTCTGAGCAAAAATGAAGTGAAACTGTTTTCCTTTCTCATAAGGCAGCTGAAATGAATCAAGGCCTTGCCATATCTTAAAGGGACCATGTACTGTAAAATTAGCTTCCCCTTACTGTGCTTCCAATGACTTTTTATACAAGCAGTAGACTATAAAATGTATGAGACATTTATGCTTTACTTTTATTTTATGAAATAGGTTTTGTTCATTTAATCCACAACCCATTAAAGGGGCTACACTTGCAGGGAAATCAGATCTTATCTTATCACTTTCTGTAAATACAAATGCTTCCTTATCTTATCTCTGTCTGTATACCAAAGTTCAAGTTAGTGAGAATAATTTAAAATTAACATTTTTTTACTTATCTCTCCTACCTCCCACTGGAAGTGTAATTTCTTCTGCTGGATATGTTTACTTTTTCAGAATAGGTAGAGATACCGCAGTCAAAATCAATTGTTTCAAATGTCAAACTAAAGGTAAAGGAGTGATTTGTATACAAGGTAATACACTCCAGTAGGTAAGGTGGATCATTGGGAACCTTTTTTACAGTACAGCATAGTTTATTTGTTTTCCTGAGTTTGCAGTGATCCTAAAAAAAAATGAAACTTTAATATTTGACCAGATAGTTTAATTGTATGTAGGAAATTATTAAGAATAAAGCATAGAGTAGAAACTGCTACAATTAGCCTAGAACAACATAAAACCTTAATAGTTCTTTACATGACTACATATTCGGCTTATTCATTTTTAATAGATGGATAGGTAGAGAATTAATACAATTCTGATCATTATAAACGAAGCGACATCTAGTGGTTGATAAGGTGTAATACAACGTACATACAAAGATCTCTTTATTGAATAGTTTACGTACACAAATCATTTCACTCTAGCAGTAGTAGGGCAGAGTGGATAAGCAGAATGGCCTAATGGCCAAATGTATACACATACCATGTGACAGCCATCAGCCATTCACAAATGCATACACACTTATTCTTGCACATGCTCAGTAGGAGCTGGTGACTCAAAAAGTTTAAATATAAAAAGATTGCGCATATTTTGTTAATGGAAGTACATTGGAAAGTTGTTTAAATTGGCATGCTCTATCTGAATAATGAAAGTTTAATTCTGATTAAGTGTCCCTTTAAGTTAAATGAATATTAAACTCAAGGAGTACAAAAGCAATTAATCACTGCCTTGCAAAAATAAATGTTTTAGATAATTGTGTTAGCACAATGTATAAGGTTTTGTAAATCAAAAACAGTTCAGGGATACACAATTTAAAAAGTCAAGTGCAACCCATGTTCCCAATCTTCTTTGCTCTACCCATTATGGACAGATGTAAATGAGTTTATGCTCTGATATAAGCAATCACTGTGTAGAATTTTCCCATACTTGATTGGAGCCATCTAGCCTGTCTGGTAGGAAGTTGAACAAGCACATTTCAGAGCATTCTAACAGCAAAAGCAGGAAAATTTAAACAAATGTATATTTCAGTGTTTTATTTTTACTTAATCAATATCACATAAATCCTAACAATTTTATTGTGTGATTCAGATAGAACACACAATTTTAAAAAACTTTCCAATTAACTTCTATAATCTAATTTGCTTCATTTCCATGGTATCGTTTGTTGAAAAGCATACCCAGGTAGGCCCAGATGTAGCAATACACTACAGTGGCAGCTAGCTGCTGATTGGTGGCTGCACATATAGGCTTCTTGTTATTGGCTCACCCAATGTGTACAGCTAGCTCCCAGTAGTACTTTGCTGCTCTTTCAACAATGGATGCCAAGTGAATGAAGCAAATTTGATAATAGAAATAAATTAGAAAGTTGTTTAAAATTGTATGTTCGATCTGAATCATAAACTAAAACATTTGAGTTTCATAGCCCTTATATTATGGGGAATTTAAGTTTAATGTTCCTGTAAGTGCAGCAAAAATGAGTAAAGGAAAGACAAATCAAAAAGGTATTAAACCCGAAGGTTAAAGGGACACTGAACCCAGATGTTTTCTTTTGTGATTCCGATAGAGCATGCACATTTAAGCAACTCTCTAATTTACTCCTATTATCAATTTTTCTTTGGTCTCTTGCTTTCTTTATTTGAAAAAGAAAGCATATAAGCTATTTTTTTGGTTTAGAACCATGGAAAGCACTTGTGTGTTCACCAAAATTGGGCCGGCATCTAAACTTACATTCTTGCATTTCAAATAAAGATACCAAGAGAATGAAGAAAATTTGATAATAGGAGTAAATTAGAAAGTTGCTTAAAATTGCATGCTCTATCTGAATCACTAAAAAAATTGGGTTCAGTGTCCCTTTAATTTTACATAATATAAAAAAAAACTTCTGTACTAGAGAGGTTGGGGTGGATTCTGTGGAATTCAGAAGCGTGTCCCTCCTACATGCTGTGATTATTTGATATGTGTACGAGCTCACTCATTTCTGTCCCTAACTGGCCACAGCAAAACAAGATTAAAAAAAAACACTCTAACAGCTTCTCAAGGGTTGTGTCTCTGAACTGCAAACCAATGTAAAAACTGTTTACAAAATGCCAACTTTTTAAAAGATGGATCTTAAATGAAGATATTTGCAATGCAGTGATTCATTTCCAGTGCTTGTATACGAATAATGTCCCTCTAACATTGCATTTTAGCACATATTATTGTCGTTCTAAAAAAGCGACAGTTCAGATTGGTTCACTTCTAATGCAATCTATAGTAACATACATACTATGTCAATGCATTATGCACGAGGAAGCCTGTATTTCACGCTTGTGATACCCCTATTCCTGTCCTCACTAATATCATTGCTCTTTATTAAACATTATCGCTGCCATCTGTTCAGGGGGAATGTTGTGCATATTGCAAGAGAAATTGGTGCTGAATGAGAAACTGGATCAGAGTTAATGTTTGCACAGTATACATTACCCAGCAGACACAGAGGATACATAGTTTATGTTATTAGCAGCTGTATACATAATACATCTATCACAAGCCACAAATAACAAAAACAAGCTGTAATCTCTCTTAAAGGGACATAAAACCCAAAAAACATTATTTCATGTGTTAAACAACAACCCTATTTTATCAAATCTTCTTCATTTTCTTGTAACCTTTTGTTCAAAAGCAGGAAGGTAGTTTCTGAGTCTTTTGTTTTTTTTTGGGGGGGGGGGGTTCTTTTTTTTTTTTACAGGAGCAGGCTCCCAGACATGTATTCCCTGGTGGTCTGTGGATTTTTATCTTTCATGTCCCTACTTGCCTTGTAGAACAATCGAATTGGGTTGCTGTTCTACTTGGGAAGTGGCATTCTGGACACGGATTCTATGTTCGGTAGTGATGTTGCGAACCTAAAATTTTGCGTTCGCGAACGGCGAACGCGAACTTCCTCAAAAGTTTGCGAACCGGGCGAACCGCCATAGACTTCAATAGGCAGGCGAATTTTAAAACCCACAGGGACTCTTTCTGGCCACAAAAGTGATGGAAAAGTTGTTTCAAGGGTACTAACACCTGGACTGTGGTATGCCGGAGGGGGATCCATGGCAAACTCCCATGGAAAATTAAATAGTTCATGCAGAGTCTGGTTTTAATCCATAAAGGGCATAAATCACCTAACATTCCTAAATTGTTTGGAATAACGTGCTTTAAAACATCAGGTATGATGTTGTATCGTTCAGGTAGTGTAAGGGTTTTTTTTTTTTTAAATGTACACTACTGTTTTAGCAGATATGACTTGCACTGGTGTGACACTGTGCCCTGGCAGGACCTGGAACGCACACGTGTGAGGGAAACTGACTGCTATTATTTCACAGTAATAAAAGTTTTTTTGTTTTTTTTAAATGTATGTACACTACTGTTTTAGTAGATATGACTTGCACTGGTGTGACACTGTGCCCTGGCAGGACCTGGAGCGCACACGTGTGAGGGAAACTGGCTGCTATTATTTCACAATAAAAAAGGTTTTGTTTTTTTTTTAAATGTATGTACACTACTGTTTTAGCAGATATGACTTGCACTGGTGTGACACTGTGCCCTGGCAGGACCTGGAACGCACACGTGTGAGGGAAACTGATTGCTATTATTTCACAGTAAAAAAATGTTGTTGTTTTTTTTAAAATGTACACTACTGTTTTAGCAGATATGACTTGCACTGGTGTCACACTGTGCCCTGGCAGGACCTGAAACGCACACGCGTGAAGGAAACTGACTGCTATTATTTCATATTAAAAAAAGGTTGTTGTTTTTTTTTTTTTAAATGTACACTACTGTTTTAGCAGATATGACTTGCACTGGTGTCACACTGTGCCCTGGCAGGACCTCAAACGCACACGTGTGAAGGAAAATGACTGCTATTATTTCAAATTAAAAAAAGTTTTTTGTTTTTTTTTAAATGTACACTACTGTTACACCAGATATGAGTGGTGGCACTGGGCAAGTGGGCACAGTATACACTGTGAGCCTGAGCTGGCAGGCAGGCTGCAATTAGATTACACAGGGAAAAAAAAAAAAGCAGACTGATGTTCTAGCCCTAAAAAGGGCTTTTTGGGATGCTGTCCTTACAGCAGAGATCAGATGAGTCCTTCAGGACTGTAGTGGACACTGAATACACTAGCCTAGCTATCGATTTCCCTATTAAATCAGCAGCAGCTACACTGTCCCTCCTCTCACTAAGAATGCAGGCTCCGAATGAATCTAAAATGGATGCTGTCCAGGAGGTGGGAGGGTCTGGGAGGGAGTGTCTGCTGCTGATTGGCTGGAATGTGTCTTGTGACTGTGAGCTACAGGGTCAAAGTTTACTCAATGATGACGAATAGGGGGCAAATCGAACATCGCATATGTTTGCCGTCCGCTGCGAACGCGAACATGCTATGTTCGCTGCGAACTATTCGCGGCAGAACTGTTCGCGACATCACTAATGTTCGGTAGGTTGATCTCTCCCTCCTAATCTTGTAGAACTGGTGAGTTTAGTTGGTGTGAATAGGGGGGAAATGGAGGTTCCCAAGTAGCGCACAACCAGGAAATGACCAAATACAGTATGCAATGTATAATAGCCTGTTTTGTGTCTAATCACCACCACAGGAACCACTTATTGTAGCTCAGGTACTATTGCAGCACCTCACTGATAAGCCCCACAAAATGCTAAAGCATATATGGAGGATTGGTGGGGACTGCCTGGTATTTTGGAGCTGAGCTGTCTTTTTTTAATAGCTGTAGACTGAGCTACCCCAATGAAGGTACAATTTGAACTAAAAGAGGCTACTTCTTGGAATGTGGACTAACCACAGGACAAGCTATAATGCCTTTGTTGGCTTCCTGTGTCAACTCTTTTCTCTTTTGTTATGTTATCAAATTAAACCAAAATAAATAAATAAATCACCTGAGCTGGAAGAGGCACCAGAAGGTTTAAATAAAGAATTTACCTAAAAAATAAACACACAATTATTGCTTACAAGTGGGAAGGTTGATCCTTCTCACAATTTCTAATAAAATTACCTCTACGACTACTCATGTTCTATTACATTTCCCAGGGACATAGAAAGAAATAATATTCAGGGACATTGTGAAATGTAAGTAGCTAAAGCATGGCATTTTTACATTAGTGACTCAAGCTAACTCATTACAGTTGTACTTAATTAATAATGAGCGGTAAATTATTTTAGAGGAGAATTAATCGGACATGAAACCCAACAATTCTTTCTTTCATGATTCACAGAGAGCATATAATTGTAGACAACATTCCAATTTACTTCTGTTATCAAATTTGCTTTATTCTCTTGGTATCCTTTGTTTAAGGAGCAGCAACACACTACTGGGAGCTAGCTAAACACATCAGTTGAGCAAATGGCAAAATGTAAATATGTGCAACCAATCAGCTGCTAGCTCCCAGTATTGCTTTGCTTCTCCTGAGTCTTCCTAGGTGGGGGTTTCAACAAAGGATACCAAGAAAATGAAGCATGTTACATGATATACATAAATTGGAAAGTGTTTAAAACTGCATGAAAGTTTAATTTTGACTTTACTGCCCCTTTAAGACTTAATAAATATTCAACAAAGCATTATTTAAAACCATTTGGAGTAAGGGTTAATAAGATAAAGTATCTGAAAGCGGGTGCTAAACTTAGTGGCTCAGGCCACCCACGGAAACGCTATTTTTATTCAATGAGATGACATTTCCACCTATTAGCCAATAGTCATGTTAGCATATGGCATAGTGCTGTAGGGCTAGCACAGCTATTGGCTAAGAGGTGGAAGCATTACCTCATTGAAAAAACTAGCTGGAGCCACTTAGCTTAGCAAGAAGACAGCGGTATTGAAAAGATAGTCACATGATTTCTGTAGCAAAAGTCCTCTACTGAGCATGGGCAAAATTCTCAAACTTTTTGGGCCAGTCAGAGAGTGCTGTTTTGGATTTATCGAGTTATTTTATAAAGTGAATATATAAAGTGAATATTGTTCTTGTAGATATGTTAATTATCAAGAATTTGGATTGAGATAAACAAACGGGACTAGCACATGTTAAAGGGATATGAAACCCAAACATTTCTCTTTTGTGATTCACACACAGTATATCATTTTTGTTACATTCTTTGTAGAAGAGATACCTAGTTTAGGTGTCTGGCGCACTATATGGCAGGAAATAGTGCTGCCATTTAGCGCTCTAGCAAATGGATAACATTTTTGCAAAACTGTTCCCGTATAGTGCTCCAGATGCGTAGCCATAGATTGTGACTAACACCATAGTAAGTTCAACTCACTAACCTAAAAATAAGATGCACTAATGTAATATTTGCATTATAATATTAAAAAAAAACTTTATAATGACGCTTTTTCTAAGATTCGTAATAAGAACTATTCTGACTTTGGACCCTGGGTTTATATTGCAAATGCTCACTGCATATTTTTCATGAAAAACCCAATACACTAACAAGATGAAATATAAACTGTAAATATGAATAAAGTATTGATTTCATTACAAATTTTAGGAGTTTTTCATTTAGAAACATTGTATATGTTTGCATATTTTTCTGCATATTTGCATATGTGTTTGCATATATTTTGAAAAGATGAACATTAATTAGACTTTAAAATCAATTTCAAAATGATTCTAAGAATGTTCCTTGCATTTTAAAAAGGTAAACTACAGCTCTTTCTTTTGTATGTTGTTTCGGAGAGCAAGACATGAAATCAAGAGTATTATGGATGGATTAAAGAAAAAAGAATCTGTCCTTAGGGTCTATTAGAGACATAAAATAACGTTGTTTTGTTCTCCTGTTTTTAACCCTTTAACCATTGTAAAAGAAGCTAAAATAATTGCGCAGAAAATTTCAAATAACAATTGGGCTAGATTGCATTACAAGCAAATATATTCACATTGCAAGTAAACACAGAGCTGTCAAGTCACACTACGCAATATTGTGACACTTCATTTTCAGTTTCTTTTACACCATCAAAATATGGATGAGCATTTTTATACTTTAAAAGGGATATTTGTGCAAATTTCCAATTATGTGAAATCAACAGTAATTTAATATTTAGTTTAAGTTTTTGTAACGTCAGACGAACATTCTTAAAGGGACATTGTAGTGGAAAAATTAATTTCTTAACCCCAATGTAATTCTATGTGTTTAAACACATAGGTAAAGTCACACTCGGGAGATGCTGAATCCAGCCGGTGATAGGTGGGGCTGTGCAACTGCCACGGCTCGCTGGCTGTTTCTTCCTTGTCGGGACCAGCAGTTCTCTGCCGATTCCTGGAGGGACTTAATCTATGTGTTTAATTCTTTTTCAACAGTAAACACATAGAATTCAACTGCAAGTAGTTAGGAAATTACATGCTCTATTATGCAGACACAAGCTAATAGCAGTACAGGTAGCCCTCAGTTTACGCCGGGGTTAGGTTCCAGAAGGAATGGTTGTAAATCGAAAGCATTGTAAATTGAAACCCAGTTTATAATGTAAGTCAATGGGAAGTGAGGGAGTTAGGTTCCAGGCCCCTCTCAAAATTGTCATAAGTAACACCTAATACATTATTTTTAAAGCTTTGAAATAAAGACTTTAAATGCTAAACAGCATTATAAACCTAATAGAATAATCACACAACACAGAATATATAATTAAACTAAGTTAAATGAACAAAAACATTTGCTAAACAGCATTATAAACCTAATAAAATAATCACACAACACACACTTTACTTGCATTTTTCTGCAAACAATTCTTTCTATGCATTCCAATCTGGACTGATTTAGTCAGGAAGATCTTGTTCCTATGAAAGCTGCTCGATAGCTCAGGTCTAGTTATACTGATTCATTTTAGCTTGCTTGGCTAGCATATCTTTGCTGCAACACAAGCAGACAGCTCCACCTATTGGCTATTTTAATCAATATTTCTCAATGCTTTTCAATAGCAGTCACATGACTGAAAAAAAAGGTTGTTATTCTGAAACGGTGCAAATTGAACCGTTGTAAACCGAGGGCCACCTGTATTTACATTTTAAAATGGTTGAAAGAAAATCAAAAGAGAATTAATATTTCATAATATGTGAGTTATATTAAATTCAAATTTCAGTGTCCATAAATAAAGTTTTATTGGAACGTGACCACGCCCATTCACGTATATCTGGTCTGTATGTGCCTACTCTTATCGCTTTGTGCTACTGCTTGACTCACTACAATAGACGTCAACATAATGTCCCCAACTCAAAGGAACACAACAAAACTGAAAATCTAAATCGGAATCTCATTCACAAAAATAACCAAAATGAGGCTTTAACCAGCGTAAGTTTTCAAATGACTCATTTGAATTTTATATATTTTTTATTGTATCAATTGTGGAACTTTGTTTTCTCTCGTTATAGATGTACCTACAGAATATCCGCAATTTTGCCTCTTGGACCCTTAACTCTAAAATGTATACTATTGGGCCCTTTAAAGAAATAGTTTACCGACAGTAAAAAAATAGAGCTAGTCATTTCTGCACTATAATGACTAAGATGATATTAAAGAGACAGTATACGCCAATTTTCATATAACAGCACATAACAGACACTACTATAAAGAAGAATATACACAGATACTAATGCAAAAGTCCAGTATAAAACCTTTTAAAAACGTACTTAGAAATTTAGCACTGTGGATGAGGTTAGTCTGGGACGTCCAGTTAAAGGGGTTGAGAAACCGGAAGAGCAGACTTTCCCCTGTATATGAAAAGACCCATTACACAAACAGGAGCTGCAGGAATCTGTAGACATCAGTATACATCTGATGCTTTGGGGCTTGGTTATGAGTCTGAAAATCAGCACAATGTTATTTAAAAATAAGCAAAACTATATATTGTTACAAAAACACCACCATATGGGCTATATAAATGGATCAACTATCAAACATTTATGAAAAGAAAAATCTATAGTACAATGTCCATTTAAACTGCTGAGTACAACTACAGTAGATTACTGCTCACTATGCTATTGTCTTATGAACGTGCGGCACTCTCCCAATGTGAATTGAAAGTGCTGCACTCTCCCAACAGGAATTGAACGTGCTGCACTCTCCCAACAGGAGTTGAATGTGCTGCACTCTCCCAACAGGAATGGAATGTACTGCACTCTCCCAACAGGAATTGAACGTGCGGCACTCTCCCAACATGAATTGAACATGCGGCACTCTCCCAACAGGTATTGAATGTGCTGCACTCTCCCAAGAAGGAATGAACGTGCGGCACTCTCTCAACAAGAGTTGAACACGCTGCACTCTCCCAACAGGTATTGAACGTGCTGCACTCTCCCAAGAAGGAATGAATGTGCGGCACTCTCCCAACATGAAATGAATATGCTGCACTCTCCCAACAGGTATTGAACGTGCTGCACTCTCCCAACAGGAATTGAATGTGCTGCACTCTCCCAACAGGAATTGAATGTGCTGCACTCTCCCAACAGGAATTGAATGTGCTGCACTCTCCCAACATGGATTGAACGTGCGGCACTCTCCCAACAGATATTGAATGTGCTGCACTCTCCCAAGAAGGAATGAACGTGCGGCACTCTCCCAACATGAACAGAATACGCTGCACTCTCCCAACACGTATTGAACGTGCGGCACTCTCCCAACATGAACTGAATACGCTGCACTCTCCCAACAGGTATTGAACGTGCGGCACTCTCCCAAGAGCGATTGAACGTGCGGCACTCTCCCAACCGGCTATACCATCCGCTTCAGCATTGGTAAAAAAAAAAAAAATGTTGTAAACATGTGGCAACCGGCTGCTTTGAATATTGTAATTTTTTATGTTAAAGGGATCTGAAACCCAAAAGTTTTCTTTCATGATTCAGATAGAGCAGCAATTTTAATCAACTTTCTAATTGACTTCTATTATAAAATTTGCTTCATTCTCTTGGTATCTTTTCTTAAAAAAATCAGTGATGTAAGATACACATCTGGATCACTATATGGCAGCAGTGTTGCAAGAATGTTATCCATTTGAAAGAGCACTAGAGGGCAGCACTATTTCCTGTCATGTAGTGCTACAGATGCTACCTAGGTATCTCTTCAACACAGAATTCCAATGAGAATGAAGCAGATTTGATAATAGAAGTAAATTGGAAGCCTTTTTAAAATTGCAGAATCTCTCTGAATCACAAAAGAATATTCTTCTGCAATATTTTTTACAAAGGACTTATAGTTATTATACTGCTTATTGTCTTGTGCTAATTACATCATTTGCATGACACTCTCTATTAGTGGCAGTGGTTACTGTCCATTTAGAGCACAGAGAATTGCACCAAACTTGTGAGTCATTGATCTTCATTTCCATATTTTTTCTTTTAGAACATATAGTACCACACTATGAGACACCTTTTTTGTCTTTCCACAATTTACATTCTGACAGTAAACCACATCCTACAAGAATAGTATATACTTGACCATCATTTGAAACTAATTGCTACAACTTCTTAAAATATTATTTCATGATTTAGAAAGAGCATGCAATTTTAAACAACTTTCCAATTTAACTTCTATTATCTAGTGTGCTTCATTCTCTTGATATCCTTTGTTGAAGAAGCATATCTAAATAGGCTCAGTAGCTGCTGATTGGTGGCTGCACATAGATGCCTTGTGATTGACTCACCCAAGTGCATTGCTATTTCTTCAACAAAGGATAACTGAAGAATAAAGCAAATTAAATAATAGAAGTAAATTCGAATGTTGTTCAAAATTGTATTCTCTATCTGTCCCCTTTGAAGTATATTACTGAATGCATTTCTGATTTATGAATTTTACAAGTCATTATGAGCCAGAGTACGCGCAAGCGATATCGGGTTTATCGCTTCTGTTTTCGCGTGTCGGATGTAAGACGCGTAATCACAAGTTTAAACTAAATGTGATCACTAGAGCGTAATTGAATTTAATGCACATCAAGATAGTTTGACTTCAGGGCTTTGGTTAACAAAAAAAGTGTCACAAAGCACATCAAAAATACATTTAAAAGTACAGTTAC
The DNA here is from genome assembly GCF_027579735.1 of Bombina bombina. Lineage (NCBI taxonomy): Eukaryota > Metazoa > Chordata > Amphibia > Anura > Bombinatoridae > Bombina > Bombina bombina. Next base: position 31,528,455 of record NC_069508.1, read on the forward strand.
ATTCATAATAACACCATCTAATTAAAAAAATGCACAAAAATGTTAAGGGCTCAAAGATATGAGGTCTCAGGTGTTAGAAAAAAGGTAGGCAAAGTGCTTTAAAGGGATACTTTCATGATTCAGATAGAGCATACAATTTTATGTAACTTTCCAATTTACTCCTATTATCATTTTTTTCTTCATTCTTTTGCTATCTTTATTTGAAAAAGCAGGAATCTAGAAGCCGGCCCATTTTTAGTTGAGCCCATTTAGCCACCAAACAGCAAGCGCTTCCTAGGTGCTGAACTAAAAATGATAGCCAGAGAACAAAGAAAAATTGATAATAGGAGTAAATTAGTTTCTTAAAATTGCATGTTCTGAATCATGAAATAAATAATTTGGGGTTAGTATCCCTTTAAGAGATAGATACATATACAGTACATGTCTATATATGTACAGTGATCAGCCACAACATTGAAACCATTGGTCAAGCGAAACGATCTGAGTGACTTTGACAAGGGCCAAATAGTGATGGCTAAACGACTGGGTCAGAGCATCTCCAAAACGGCAAGTCTTGTGGGGTGTTCCCAATATGCAGGGGTTAGTACCTACTAAAAGTGGTGCAAGAAAGGACAACCGGTGAATGGGCACCCAAGGTTCATTGATGCACGTGGGGAGCGAAGGCTAGCCGTCTGGCCCAATCACACAGAAGAGCTACTGTAGCTGAAAAAACGAATGCTGGCCATGATAGAAAGGTGTCAAAACACACAGTGCATCGCAGTTTGCTGTATATGGGGCTGCATAGTCGCATGATGAAATTTTAACTTCGTTTTTTTGTGCCTGTCAAAATCACAACTCAAATCTAGACAGAACCAAGAGCGCAGAAAAACACAATCTAAGTGTAGTATTTAAATAAAAACAAATTCCTTTATTAGATAACAAGATTGCACTCACAAACTCCATCCTCAAACATATGAGGTATAATGACCGCGGTATACTGGAATCCCTCACGACAGTTAGTGTCTCTCCCTCCGGTCTGTGCAGCTACTCAGCTGTTCCCTCTGTTTCCTCTCAAAGGGATACGCAACCTCAGAAAGTATTTTTGTGCGCATCTGGTTAGCACGCAGAGTTAGCGTGTGAGCTGGAGCGATAAATACCACTCCGTTCGTAATCTGGCCCTATATGTGTTGTTACTTTGTGGATTGTTTCTTACTGCAGCAAGCTGAGCACCCCCTAAACAAATGATTGATTTTTAATAAATTATGACACAAAAAAAACAGAAAGCATCTTAAAGAGACACTAAACCTACATTTTTTCTTTCATGATTCAGATAGAGCATGCAATTTTGAGCAACTTTCTAATTTACTCTTATTATCAATTTTTCTTTGTTCTCTTACTATCTTTATTTAAAAAGCAGGAATGTAGAGCTTAGGAGCAAGACCTTTTTGGTTCAGAACCTGGGTTACGCTTGCTTATTGGTGGTTAAATGTAGCCACCAATAAGTATGCGCTATCCAGGGTGCTGAACCTAAGCTTTACATTTCTGCTTTTTAAATAAAGATAGCAAGAGAACAAAGAAAATTTGATAATAGGAGTAAATTAGTAAGTTGCTTAAAGGGACATTTTTTTTCTTTCATGATTCAGATAGAGCATGCAATTTTAAGCAACTTTCTAATTTATTTCTATTATAATTTTTTCTTCATTCTCTTGCTATCTTTATTTGAAAAAGAAGGCATCTAAGCTAAGGAGCCAGCACTTTTTTGGTTCAGCACCATGGACAGCACTTTTTTATTGGTGCTGTCCAATCAGCAAGGACAACCCAGGTTGTTCACCAAAAATGGGCCGGCATCTAAACTTACATTCTTAACATACCAAGAGAATGAAGAAAATTTGATAATATTAGTAATTTAGAAAGTTGCTTAAAATTGCATGCTCTATCTGAATCATGAAAGAAAAATTTTGGGTTCAGTGTCCCTTTAAGCAAAAGGAAACAGAGGTCGAATTTTAGAAAAATCTGTGTTTTTATTTAGCAAAACTTAGCAGTGATCTTTTTTTTTATTTTATTATTAAGCAACAACTTTGCGGAGGTATAACCAACTGGTTTTTTTATTTGAAAATGTAATTATCAGACAAAGACATGTGACTTCATACAGAGAAAAGATCTGTGCAATTGTGTGGCCACAATATCGATCTTGCAGGGTAACACAAAGAGATGAGAATTGGATATGCTGTCACATACTTTAAGAAGAAGGAATTGGCTGTGTTTCAGCATTTTCAGTGAAAATATCCAATCTTAATGGACAGCAACAAGAAAAGATTTTGATTATACTCAGTTGGTATTTAAATTATACTTACTGCAGTTGTTTCCAATTATCCCTCCCTCTTACCTTATCGTTTTTGTCTTTATAGCATCGCTCTTGTGCTTGAATATCAATTCAGTGGGAAGTCACCATCAGGACAATTACCCACAATTGTTCTGAGATTCTATTTTAATTAAATCATCTTGATGATATAGTATGTAATTGTATTTGTCTTTTACTACATACTTTTTTCCTTAATATAAGAAAGATACAAGATAAGGTATATCTCCCACTCGCCCGAATTGAACAATCAGCATTTTAAAGTACTAAGTTTTGCTGTGTGAATAGTTTATTTAAGCAGACATAATAATAATCATTTGATTAGATTTGTTACAGCATTTTAGTACTGCATGAAAGCTCATTGGTAACAATAGGGGGATAGCTCTCCGCTCAAGCGAGATTATCTAAAAAGATACGTTATTGCTTTATAAAGGCAAATTGTATTTGAAAGTTGTGTATTTTTTATTCCCTATAATTCTGCAGTGAAACAAACATGTATCACAGCATCTTACAGTATAAATCCTTCTATTAGGTTATATACGGTAAAAACACAGCAACGTTTTGGGTATCACCCTTAATCATGCTTAAAGGGCCATGATACCCAAATGTTGAAACACTTGAAAGTGATGCAGCATAGCTGTAAAAAGATAGAGATGCTCAGGTGATATTTTCCTGTCAGTTTTTTACAGTTATACTTCATCAGTTTTAAGTGATTTAGCATATGAGTATTATGTCCCTTTAATCATGTAACCTAATAAAAAAGGATTAAAAATACAAAGCAAAAGTTCTAATTAAAGCATGTGCATAATAAGAGTACCCTGCAAAATGCCCATTTAAAGGGACAGTCTAGTCAAAATGAAGCTTTCATGATTCAGATAGGGCATGCAATTTTAAACAACTTTACAATTTATATTTCTCATCAAATTTGCTTTGGTCTCTTAGTATTCTTTGTGGAAATCTAAGCCTATGTAGGCTCATATGCTAATTTCTAAGCCATTGAACTGCCTCGTATCTCAGTGCATTTTGACAGTTTTTGGCAGACACTGGTAGTTTATGTGTGTCATATAGATAACATTGTGCTCACTCGTGGAGTTATTTGAGAGTCAGCACTGATTGGCAAAAATGCAAGTCTGTGAAAATAACTGAGATAAGGGGGCAGTCTGCAGAGGCTTAGACACATTAAAGGGTGTATTAATATAGCAGTGTTGGTTATGCAAAACTGGGGAATGGGAAATGAAGGGATTACCTATCTTTTAAACAATAAAAATTCTGGAGTAGAGGGGCGTGTCTCTGGGCAGCACCTTAAATGATCGCAATATTGGTTGCTTTGAGTGAAACATTGATAATATGCATTTTATCTGTGTCTAAGAGGATCCTCCATCTACCTGAACCTGATAACTAAGAACTACACATCAATCTGAATTGAATGATACTACAATATTGGGAATATCACTCTAAATAACCGATGTGGAGTGTTGAGGCCTAAGGCAGGCTCTCAACACCCCCCCCCCCCCTCCGGTATCTTGTAAGCCAGGCATGCAGTGTATTATCATTGAAAATTTAGACACTACTATCAAAGCGTCATACAAACATAGACAGGTCCATGCTACAGCACTCCTACCATGACTATGGAAAGAGCCGGACCACAGCTCCCACTGGACTGCAACAAAACACATGGGAGAGGTCATGCTGGACACGCTTGGAGGGGACCGGTATGGGAAAATGCCATACACACCACTAAAGGATGCTATCCTAGAAACACGGGGTCCAGTTGTGTTCTTCGACCGTAGCCAACAAATCCGAAATTTCCTAGAGACTGGTAAAACAAAAAATGTTTTCAAAATCTGGAACTTACTTGGGAACTTTCTAAAGCTGCAAGACAGGAGTAGATTAGACATACCGTTTCTATTGCATAGCTGAGGATTCCTGTATACATCAGGAAATGTCAGATATTCTGCTAGGAGTTGTCTTAAATGAAAATGCCCAAATAACTTCTCAATAAGAGGCTTACCACACTAAGATATATACCAGATAAAGTACTGCTTTGAAATATGTTTAGGAGCAATATTTTACGGCAATAATTGCCTGAGAACCCCTATATGCCTCAGGAACAGTTTTATATTTTGTGCGATACAACGCTGAAAGTCACTGCCTAAATAATATCTTGATGAGTGGCATACTGTACAATGATTTACACTAGTTAATGTTTCTCTATGCTGTTTATTGAGGGGTAATATCTTCTTTAGAGCATTACATTATCCTCTGCCCATGCTGTAGGGGTCCCTATAGAATATTCTGTCTGTGTAGGTCACCCACAAACTCAACCCAAACAAGGCCCTTGAGAACATTTATACTAATGGAAACTGTAGAGTCACAGGGATAATTATATCTTTTAGCTAGCAATGGACCTTTATTTTTCCCCTGATAGTAACGCCCTATATAAAATCGCTTAAAGGGCCATGATATCCAAATGTTGAAACACTGAAAAGTGATGCAGCATAGCTGTAAAAAGCTGACTAGAAAATATCACCTGAACATCTCTATGTAAAAATGGAAGATATTTTACCTCAAAATGTCCTATGTATTCACACCCCATTGTAAAGGACTTTAAGCAGCAAATCAGTATGTCTGTCCTGGGACAGGCAAGGGAGTGAGCCTCATGCACACTCGTGTTATTTCCCTATTCAGTTTAAGGAAGTTTAGTATGAAATCTAATGAGAGTTATGTGAAATCTCAAATCTCATGAGATCATAGTAAAAGAGTTCATGACCTCAGCACTGTTGATGCTGATTGGCTGCAGTTCATTTCTTCATTTTTTGTTATTTTTACCTGCAGCTGGACAGCAGTTGAATTATAACTTTTTACACAGAACTTATTCTGGTGAGCTGAGGAAATTGTGAGGTAAAATATCTTCCTTTTTTACATAGAGATGCTCAGGTGATATTTTCTTGTCGGCTTTTTACAGTTATACTGCATCAGTTTCAAATGATTTAGCATATAAGTATTATGTCCCTTTAAGCCACTGTAAGAGTCTCAGCAATGCGATACCCATTATATTAACCCACAAAGCTTAATTATCGCAAAAGGTCTATATAGGTATTTGGGCATACTGAAGTCTGACCTATGAATAATAACAATCCTACATACTGCTCCACACTAATTGTTATGATCCTGTTGTGCCTATCCTGCTATATCTCATATAGTTCCCAGATTTCAAAAGCTGAGCTGCTTAACTCAAAATTTGTTGTTTGTTTTAAAATATATGTAACACATCACTGCAACTATTTCCTCACTATACCCATAACACATTTAGACCCATTAGTAATATCTCCTCTCTAGGCAGTCTATATTGCTGCTCTACCCTGACCTACCCATTCAGAGTTATTTATCCGCTCTTTCGGTGATTGGTACCCCTTGGGGAGGGCAAGAGGTGGAGTGATTGCCGGAGGGGAGCTCCCTTGGGAACCAGGGGTTCCGGACCCCTCTCTACAACCCCCACTCCCCAGTGGCCTTCCCGGTGTACGTTCAATCACCCATAGCTCTGGCCTCCAGCCATGGATCATGTCGCTTTTTGGACTGTAGCAGCTGGGGACCGAGGGCTTCCGAACGACTCCTGGAAGTGCCACCTCTCCCCCGGGATCACCCCGGAATCACCATCCTTGCCCTCCCCAAGGGGTACCAATCCCCCTTGTCCCAGAGCTCCGCTCTTTCTGGGATTGGTACCCCTTGGGGAGGGCAAGAGGTGGAGTGATTGCTGGAGGGGAGCTCCCTTGGGAACCAGGGGTTCTGGACCCCTCTCTACAACCCCCACTCCCCAGTGGCCTTCCCGGTGTACGTTCAATCACCCATAGCTCTGGCCTCCAGGCATGGATCATGTCGCTTTTTGGACTGTAGCAGCTGGGGACCGAGGGCTTCCGAACGACTCCTGGAAGTGCCACCTCTTCCCCGGGATCACCCCGGAACCACCATCCTTGCCCTCCCCAAGGGGTACCAATCCCCCTTGTCCCAGAGCTCCGCTCTTTCTGGGATTGGTACCCCTTGGGGAGGGGAAGAGGTGGAGTGATTGCCGGAGGGGAGCTCCAGGGGTTCCGGACCCCTCTCTACAACCCCCACTCCCCAGTGGCCTTCCCGGTGTACGTTCAATCACCCATAGCTCCGGCCTCTAGCCATGGATCATGTCGCTTTTTGGACTGTAGCAGCTGGGGACCGAGGGCTTCCGAACAACACCCTGGAAGTGCCACCTCTCCCCAGGGATCATCCCGGAACCACCATCCTTATACCGCTGGACCCTATGGGACAATGGACTCTAGGGATGGCGCCAGCCTGTCTGGAGGGGCGGGAATGGTAGGAGATTTAGGGGACTGATAAGGCTCTTATCTTGATGAGATTGTGTATATAAACTGTGTGTTTTCCCAATAAAAGTTAGTTCTTGTTTCACCTGAATGCTAGTCTGTCTAGTTATTTGGGTGGGCTCCTGCTATAACCACTCTTCTCCGCTGTATAGCAGCAGGTTCCAGGTGTTGGAAAGATCCTTTGGCGGAGCTACCCAGTCGGGGTAGCCGGGCTCCGTCACAGATACATATTTCTTAATGCTGTTGTCACTTATACAAACCTCATTTATAAAAACATTCTTTTAAAAATCTAGAGTAATGGAGAGGGGCACAGTAATTACTTATACTCAGTTACAAGAAAAAATACACCCAGACAAACTTCACTGGTTCTTCTACCTACAAATCTCATCCATCATACTACATCATACATCAGGGGACCAGAGAGGGCCTCTTACCACTTTAGAGACTATCTGTAGCTCACCAACGAGACCTAAGAAAGCAATTTCTCGAATTTATCAAACAATCCAGGAAAATACAGGGACCACCAAATCCCCCCTTCAAGTAAAATGGGAATTAGACCTAAATAAAGAATATGACATACATTCCTGGAATGAAATTATTTACGGGGCAGGGAAGGGGCTACTAGGAGCTGACATGCTTGAAAACGTAATTAAAACCAACTTTCGTTGGTACCTTACACCACTTATTACCTCACATGCCATCAGACACGGATCCAAACTCTGCTACAGAGGCTGCGATGTGGAAGGTTCCTACAGACACATGTGGTGGGACTGCCCTCATTCACATAGAACATGGAACAGACTATCACACTTTTTGAGCTCTCTTTTAGATAGTCCAATTACACTTTCATTAGAACAAGCACTACTGCACACTAAACTTAAGGAGTTCAACAAACACATAAACCATTTCATAAAGATAACATGTACAGCAACTAGGGTGTGTATAGCACGCCGATGGAAGGAATCTGCCCCTACATGGGGAGAGGTTATGGTTAAAATCAGACACTACTATAACATGTCAGCACAGGCTGCCATATTACAAGACACACAGGAAACCTTCCAGAAGGTTTGGTTCTACTGGATTATGCACGACACATCAAACTCCAGAATAGAAGACAGGTGAAAGGTTAACTTCAAGGAAGCGCTTCTATTAAAGCATTGAAAGGCTCCCTCAGCCCCATTAGATACTAACTTGGAACTTACAAAGTTAGGGCAGAGATCCTGGCTAAGTCCTCCCCCATCCCCTTATCTACCCTCTTTCTCTCCATTTCTACATCATCTCTTTCTTCTTCTTTACCCTATACTTTAGGCCTAACGAAAAAAGGTTTACATTGTTTTTACATGATTTAGTTTAATTATATTTGTTAGGTCCATCGCCGGACTCTGTACATGTAGATGGTCGACTAATTGTAACATCGGCATTTTTTTTTTCCTTTCCTTTTCTTTTACTCATATCTTGTTATTGTCAAAAATATACTCAATAAAAATTTATTTCAACTAAAAATCTAGAGTAGACTGTCCCTTTAAGTGCACAGTAAAATTTGTATCTAAAGTACGCATTAAAAAATCGTTATTAACCCTTTAACTTTTACTGTGCTGAGCTGTTTTGGAGTTTTTAGATATTGGTCACATTTAAGCCCGACTGTAGCTCATTTTTCAATGAGAAACCCACACATATTATATATAATTTATTTTCAGCAGACCCAGCAGATTCACACTATATTATTAATGCATCTATATGTTGTGACAGCTGAGAACTCAGCAACAAAATGTGTGAAAACAAAAAGGTATATTTTGTATTAAAAATTTAATAAACAAAGTTGTAAAAATAGTGTGTGTGTTTTTTTCTGAACTCTTTTATGAAAATAATAAGCGTTTATCGATATATATAATAAAAGGTCCTTTGGGTATATGTATATAACTTAGATATGCACATAGGGGCTCCCATAAGTTTCTACACACCAGGTGGTCATTATTACCATAGTGATCACCTGGCTATAAAAACCTCTTTAGGTGCTTTATTTTAAAGAGGGTCTTCTGGGTGTTAAATCAAGGGGTCATGGGGGTCTCTAGGCTTTTTTGATGACCTGATATAAGTGCCTAGAGAACCCCATCCTGGAAACATTGTGGGGAAGTGAAAACAATTTTAATTGTAATTTTTATATAATATAAATATTTACCCCCAAGACACCCTTTGGGGGAGCAGGTTCAAACATCAGGTCTTGGGGGTTTCTAGGAGAGCTGAGATTGAGGGGTTTAAATACCGCCCCCATTTATTTCCCTTAAGTCATATGGAGCTGCCTTCTACTTCCTAGTTTCTGGGGCCATGCATGGTGAAGTCAGCAGCATTCCCAGATTCCCCCAATGATACCGATCCAGTGGTCCAAGAGGCATTTGGGTGCAAGTGCAGGGGGGAACATGGACATGATAAAGGGACATGAAACCCCAAATTTTATTTAATGATTTAAACAGACCATACAATTTTAAACAACTTTCTAATTTACATCTATTACCTAACTTGCTTTGTTTCCTTTAGTATCCATTGTTGAAAAGCATATCAGGGTAGGCTCAGGAGCAGCAATGCACTACTAGGAGCTCGATGCTAATGAGCTCAATACAGACTAGTATATGTATACCATGTGACCTTTTGCACATGCTCAGTAAGAGCCGGTGCTTCAAAATCTGTGCATATAAAAAGAGTGTGCAAAATTTGACAATGGAAGTAAACTGGAAAGATTTTTAAAATTGCATGCTCTCTCTGAATCATGAAAGTTTAAATTTAGCTTCAGTGTCCCTTTAAGGGATTCTCACCAAATATGGTAAAGTCCATTAACCGATAGTAAAGGTTCTAATATGTTCATATTACCAGCACACTACTAATATTGTAATGTTTGTTTAAGTTGCCACTACACGCTTACGCAAATTCCAGTGACATGCTCAATGGCATGTGAGAGCATTCGCCCAAAGCCTTGCATGCACTATATTTTTTCACTGGCCTGTAAGTCATATCAACTCTGCATGTGCTCAGCAAATATTAATAAATAGTTAAATCCAAATGAAATTACATTTTCATGATTAAGATACATAAAGCATAAAGAAAATTTGGTAATATACAGTAAGTGAATTGGAAAGTTGTTTAAAATTGTATGTTCTATTTGAATCATGAAAGGGTTAAATATATTGCAATAAGTAGTTTAGTGCCATTCGTGTGCTAATATTCTAAAAAAAAGGGATGTGTTAGTTCCAGACTGACACTCCACAAGCTTGACACTTCTGGTATTTTTTACCTGTACTCAGATTTCTCTGGATTTTATACAGTCTCTGGATAAACTACTAGGGTGTTGGTGACATATCGTTTTTGACTCCGATGACACATTACTACAAGCTCCCTAGTTAGTCACAATCATTGGTGGAATATGTAGGGCATGTCACCAAGGCAACTCACAATGCTGCATCCTAAAGTGTGTCAAAGTGAGCTATTAGAATCTAATACTCTGCACCAATTGTAACATAGTTATGCATAATTATATTTAAAAATAGAGAGGTAAGGAGAGAGAGGAGAGAGGAGAGAAGAGAGAGGAGAGAAGAGAGAGGAGAGAAGAGAGAAGAGAAGAGAGAGAGGAGAGAAGAGAGAGAGGAGAGAAGAGAGAGAGGAGAGAAGAGAGAGAGGAGAGAGAAGAGAGAGGAGAGAGAAGAGAGAGAGAGAGAGGAGAGAGAAGAGAGAGGAGAGAAGAGAGAGGAGAGGAGAGAGGAGAGATAAGAGAGAAGAGAGAGAGAGAGAGAGAGAGAGAGAGAGAGGAGAGAGAGAGAGAGAGAGAGAGAGAGAGAGAGAGAGAGAGAGAGGGGAGAGAAGAGAGAGAGGAGAGAAGAGAGAGAGGAGAGAGAGAGAGAGAGAGAGAGAGAGAGAGAGAGAGAGAGAGAGAGAGAGGGGAGAGAAGAGAGAGAGGAGAGAAGAGAGAGAGGAGAGAAGAGAGAGAGGAGAGAAGAGAGAGAGGAGAGAGAAGAGAGGAGAGAGAGGAGAGAAGAGAGAGGAGAGAAGAGAGAGGAGAGAAGAGAGAGAGAGAAGAGAGAGAGAGGAGAGAAGATAGAGAGGGGAGAGAGAATAGAGAGGAGAGATAGAGGAGAGAAGAGAAGAGAGAGGAGAGACGAGAGGAGAGGAGAGAAGAGAGGAGAGAAGAGAGAGAGGAGAGAAGAGAGAGAGGAGAGAAGAGAGAGAGGAGAGAAGAGAGAGAGGAGAGAGAAGAGAGAGGAGAGAAGAGAGAGAGAGAGAAGAGAGAGAGAGAGAGAGAGAGAGAGAGAGGAGAGAAGAGAGAGAGGAGAGAGAAGAGAGAGGAGAGAAGAGAGAGAGAGAGAGAGAGAGAGAGGAGAGAGAAGAGAGAGGAGAGAAGAGAGAGGAGAGAAGAGAGGAGAGAGAGAAGAGAGAGAGAGAGAGAGAGAGAGAGAGAGAGGAGAGAAGAGAGAGAGGAGAGAGAAGAGAGAGGAGAGAAGATAGAGAGGGGAGAGAGAATAGAGAGGAGAGATAGAGGAGAGAAGAGAAGAGAGAGGAGAGACGAGAGGAGAGGAGAGAAGAGAGGAGAGAAGAGAGAGAGGAGAGAAGAGAGAGAGGAGAGAAGAGAGAGAGGAGAGAAGAGAGAGAGGAGAGAGAAGAGAGAGGAGAGAAGAGAGAGAGAGAGAAGAGAGAGAGAGAGAGAGAGAGAGAGGAGAGAAGAGAGAGAGGAGAGAGAAGAGAGAGGAGAGAAGAGAGAGAGAGAGAGAGAGAGAGAGGAGAGAGAAGAGAGAGGAGAGAAGAGAGAGGAGAGAAGAGAGGAGAGAGAAGAGAGAGAGAGAGAGAGAGAGAGAGAGAGAGAGAGAGAGAGAGAGAGAGGAGAGAGAAGAGAGAGGAGAGAAGAGAGAGAGAGAGAGAGAGAGAGAGAGAGAGAGAGAGAGAGAGGAGAGAGAAGAGAGAGGAGAGAAGAGAGGAGAGAGAAGAGAGATTTTGATTTTGATTTTGACAGCCGCTGCAGCTGATACGTGCCCACCGTGCACTCAGAGCGCTCTATAATAGCGCACAAATAGTCACTCACTGTCACTCCCCATAAAAGAACTAATCCACACACACTTACTCTCAGGCCACTCTGGCTGCTCTGTCCGCATTCACTGGAGAAACGGACCAGACCAGCCAGTGTGGTGGCCATCTTTGTTTAGGGCAAAATTATTATCTACTTTGGTGAGTGAGGGGAGAGCCGCAGAGGTGTGCAGAAAAGACATATGGAGCAGAGAGACAGGCGCCCCTCTATGGAAGGTGCATGTAGGCCCATGCCTACTCTGCCTAATGGTAAATCCGGCCCTGGTAACTTTATGTTAACATTAAAATGAAAAATTTATAATAATAAGTGATTTTGTAATGGAATTAAAATAAAATTGAAACATAGGAAATTAGATTTGAATTTGCTGGAATATGATAACATTCTAATTAAAAATGGAGCAGCAATTATGTTTTTAAAGAATATTTTATCCAATTCTGTAGGAATTTTAATGAACAAAACTAATGATGAGCTAATTGGATACATTTTCATTAAAATATATAAACTGAAGTTTCTTTAGAATAAAAGGACTGGAAAATGTGGTATGTACTCTATTATTTAAAATTATTCTCATTATTGAGCTTTAAATATGCACATTCTGCGAGTGTAGTGTGTTAAATAAAATGTATTGAATATAACCATTTCAATGTAAAGACTATCAGCAAGACGTAAAATGAAACGTTAAAGGGATAGTAAACCCAATTTAAGCAACTTTCTAATTTACTCCTATTATTAAGGTTAAGAGCCGGACCATTTTTGGTTCAGGACCTGGATAGCGCTTGCTGATTGGTGGTTAAATGTACTCAGGTGCTGAACCAAAAAGGGGCCGGCTCCTAACCTTACATTTCTGCTTTTTCAAATAAAGATAGAAAGAGAACAAAGAAAATTTGATAATAGGAGTAAATAAGAAAGTTGTTTAAAATTGCATGCTCTATCTGAATCATCAAAGATAAAATTTGGGTTTACTATCCCTTTAAGTTTAACATGTACAGATGATGTTTAAGAAATATGAGCTGAATATTGCTTTGTAATGTGTAGGTAATGTGGCTGGAACTATCACAGCCTAGTAGTATAATGTCCGCCCAGGAAAGGACCTTAGGCTGGGAAGTGACTGGAAGGATTACATAATCCCAGCTCAAAGGATTATACCCAAACGGCCAAGGCGTAGTCAGGCCAAACAAATTTGGAAATGTTCGGAGAAAGTATGGGACAAAATCTCAATGCAGAAGAGTAATATAGTCCAAGCCAATAGTCAGAACCAGACAGGAAGTCCACAAGCCAAAATCATATCCAGAAGAGTAGTTGAAGCTAAGCAGAGAGTTAGAATAGAAGGTTGAGGAAAAGTTAGGAACCAAGGATAATCCAGAATAAAGATCCAGAAACAAGCAGAAGACTCAGCAACAGTTTACAAACTCAGAATAGTGCCCACAGGATTAACTATAATACACAGGCACAGAAGAAGAACAAGCCTTAAATTAGACATGTGCAATGCTAAAAAATTAGTTCGTTTCGGCAAATTAGTTAAGTTAAAAAATTAATTTAATTTAAAAAAATCGTTTTTCGGATCCATTCCATATTTCGGATCCATTCTTTATTCATATTCATTATTCTATTCTAAAGTTTACAATAGAATAATAATTATGAATAAAGAATGGATCCGAAATAACGAACGGATCCAAAAAATGATTTAACTTAACATAACTAATTTGCCAAAACAAAATTATCTAAAACTACCATTCCTTGACACCACCAACACTAACTAAACCTATTAACCTCTAAACTGCCGCCCCCCCATTGCTAACACTAACTAAACCTATTAACCTCTAAACTGCCGCCCCCCCACATCACTAACACTAACTAAACCTATTAACCTCTAAACTGCCGCTCCCCCACATCGCCAACACTAAATAAAATCCTATTAACCTCTAAACCGCCGTCCCCTCACATCGCCAAAACTAAATAAACCTATTAACCCCTAAACCCCCGTCCCCCCACATCGAAAACCCTAAATAAAATAATTAATTAACCTCTAAACCACCATCCCCCCACATCGCAACTAGCTAAATTAAACTATTAACCGCTAAAACTTACACCACCTAACTTTAACATAATTAAAAAAAAATAACAAACAAAATTTTCCAAAATAATAAAAATTATTCCTATTCTAATACCGTTTAAAAAAAAAAAACACCCCAAAAAAAAAAAAACTAATCTATAATAAACTATCAATAGGGCCTTTTGTAGGGCTTTGCCCTAAAGTTAACAGCTCTTTTGCCAATTAATTAAAACAAATGACCCCTAACATTACAACCCCCCCAACCTCCCAAATTAAAAAAAAAACGAAGTAAAAAAAAACCTCTAAACTGCCATCCCCCCAAATCGCAACTAGCTAAATTAAACTATTAACCCCTAAACCTAACACCCCCTAACTTTAACATAATTTAAAAAAAAATAACAAACAAAATTATCCAAAATAATAAAAATTATTCCTATTCTAATACCGTTTTAAAAAAAACCATTTATAATAAACTACCAATAGCGCTTAAAAGGGCCTTTTGTAGGGCTTTGCCCTAAAGTTAACAGCTCTTTTGCCAATAAATTAAAACAAATGCCCCCTAACATTACAACCCCCCAACCTCCCAAATTAAAAAAAAACTAAAGTAAAAAAATCCTAATCTACCTATTGCCCCAAAAAGGGCATTTGTGCTTTAAAGGGCATTCAGCTCTTTTACAGCCCATTAAAAATAAAAATCCTTATTCTAAAAAAAATAAATAAAAAAAAAATACCATTACAAAATATTACAAATGAAATTATAAAAAAAAAAAATTATTCCTATTCTAATACCCCAGTTTAAAAAAAAAGACTCACAAAAAAACTAACACTAACCCCAAAATCGGTACTCACTGTTCCTGAAGTCCACCTAAAGATCTTCATCCCAGCAGCAAAGCATCTTCATCCTGATGGTTCCAACTGCATCCATCGCGGGACCGGTATCTTCTATCTTCATCCCAGCAGAGGCGGAGCGGCCATTGGATGCGCAGAGGCGGAGGTCCAGGCAGAAGTCCATCAATCTGACGTGGAGGTCCTCTTAATGCGATCGTCTGCCACACACTGAGGATTGAATGCAATAATATGTACAACGATTAGTACAGCAACTCAGGAGTGCAGTGCTCGTGAAGACAGGGTCCTGCCAAGTCTCCCCAATTCCAATAGTGAATATACAAATGTCCACAGCACTGTATCATTCAAAATATTTTATTCTCTGTACATAACAGGTACTCAAACAGCGACGTTTCGAGTGTTGCCACTCTTACTCATGCTCATGAGTAAGAGTGGCAACACTCGAAACGTCGCTGTTTGAGTACCTGTTATGTACAGAGAATAAAATATTTTGGAGGATTGAATGCAAGGTAGACATTTAATATTGGGGTACCCTTGCATTCCTATTGGCTGAAAAATTCAAATCAGCCAATAGGATAAAAGCTGCTTAAATCCTATTGGCTGTCAGACTGATGGACCTCCGCCTCCGCACATCTACCGACTGCTCCGCCTCCGCTGGGATGAAGATAGAAGATAACGGTTCAACGATAGATGCTCATGGAGCCGCCTGGATGAAGATGCTTCGCCGCTGGTATGAAGATTTTTTGCCAGACTTCAGGAACTGTGAGCACTGATTTTGGGGTTAGTGTTACTTTTTTGGGGGTGGGTTTTTTTTTAAGATTAGGGCTTTTTTATTTTTAATGGGCTGTAAAAGAGCTGAATGCCTCTTAAGGGCAATGCCCATACAAATGCCCTTTTCGGGGCAATGGGTAGCTTAGTTATTTTTTATTTTGGGGGTTTGTAATGTTAGGGGTATATGTTTGTTTTTATTTTGGCAAAAGAGCTATTAACGTTAGGGCAATGCCCTACAAAATGCTCTTTTAATGGCTATTGGTAGTTTATTATCAGTTAGGTTTTTGTTATTTTGGTGTGTTTTTTTTTTTATATGGGGTATTAGAATAGAAATATTTTTTATTATTTTGGATAATTTCGTTTGTTATTTTTTGTAATGGTAGTTTTATTTTTTCTGTAATGTTAGGTTATATTATATTTAGTAATGTTAGGTTTTATTATTTTTAGTAATGTTAGGTTTTGTTTTTGTTTTTTATTTATTGTTTTTTTTAAAACATGTAATGTTAGGTTAAATTTGTTTAAACTTAGGTTTTATTTTTATTTCACAGGTAAGTTTGTATTTATTTTAACTAGGTAAGTAGTAAATAGTAATATTGTAACTAGCTTAGGTTTTATTTTTATTTCACAGGTAAGTTTGTATTTATTTTTAAATAGGTAGTTAATTATTGTAACTTTACTTTAGGTTTATTTTAATTATGTTAAAGTTAGGGGGTGTTAGGTTTAGGGGTTAATAGTTTAATTTAGCTAGTTGCAATGTGGTAGGAAGGCGGTTTAGAGGTTAGTTATTTTATTTATATTTTGAGGTGTGGGTGGGCGGCGTTTTAGAGGTTAATAGGTTTAGTTAGTGTTGGCGATGTGGGGGATGGCGGTTTAGAGGTTAAAAGGTTTATTTAGTGTTTTCAATTTGGGGGGGGCGGCGGTTTAGAGGTCAATAGGTTTATTTAGTGTTGGTGATGTGGGGGCTGGCGGTTTAGAGGTTAATAGATTTATTTAGTGTTGGCAATGTGGGAGACAGCGGTTTAGGGGTTAATAGCTTTATTTAGTGTTTTAGTTAGTTTTGTGATGTTTGGGAACTGCGGTTTGGAGGAACAATGAAAAATTTTAAATATGAATAAAGAATGGATCCGAAAATTTGGAAACTGATTTATTTGTTTTCGGAATTTTAGTTATGGTGCCGATTCGGAAATTCAGATTCATCCGAATCTCTGAATCGGCCAAAATTTCGTCTGAAAACTAAATTCGGGCAAAAAGAATTGTACGTCTACCTTAAATAGCATGTCAGCCCCCGGAATCAGCGCGCCATAGCATGACAAGGAATTAGCGCCCTACAGCATGTCAAGGAATTAGGGCCCTACAGCATGACAAGGAATTAGCGCGCCACAGCATGACAAGGATTTAGTGCCCTACAGCATGACAAGGAATTAGCACGCCACAGCATAACAAGAAATTAGCGCCCTACAGCATGACAAGGAATTAGCGCCCTACAGCATGACAAGGAATAAGTGTGCCACAGCATGACAAGGAATTAGCGTGCAACAGCAAGACAAGGAATTAGCACACCACAGCATTACAAGGAATCAGCATGCCGCAGCATGACAAGGAATTAGCGCACCACAGCATGACAAGGAATTAGCGCCCTATAGCATGACAAGGAATTAGCACACCACAGCATGACAAGGAATTAGCACGCCACAGTATGATAAAGGCATTAGCGCACCACAACATTACAAGGAATTAGCGCGCCACAGCATGAAAAGGAATTAGCGCAACACAGTATGACAAGGAATTAGCACGCCACAGCATGACAAAGAATTAGCACGCCACAGCCTGACAAGGAAATAGCACACCACAGCATGACAAAGAATTAGCATGCCACAGCCTGACAAGGAAATAGCGTGCAACAGCATGACAAGGAATTAGCACGCCACAGCATGACAAGGAATTAGCACGTCTCAGCATGACAAGGAATTAGCAGGCAACAGCATGACAAGGAATTAGTACACCACAGCATGACAAGGAATTAGCGCGCCACAGCATGACAAGGAATTAGCATGCCAAAGCATGACAATGAATTAGCAGGCCACAGCATGACAAGGAATTAGCATGCCACAGCATGACAAGGAATTAGTACACCACAGCATGACAAGGAATTAGCACGCCACAGCATGACAAGGAATTAGTACACCACAGCATGACAAGGAATTAGCACGCCACAGCATGACAAGGAATTAGTACACCACAGCATGACAAGGAATTAGCGTGCCATAGCATGAAAAGGAATTAGCGCCCTACAGCATGACAAGGAATTAGCACGCCACAGCATGACAAAGAATTAGCATGCCACAGCCTGACAAGGAAATAGCGTGCCACAGCATGAAAAGGAATTAGCACGCTACAGCATGACAAGGAATTAGCATGCTACAGCATGACAAGGAATAAGCGCACCACAGCATAACAAGGAATTAGCGTGCGACAGTATGACAAGGAATTAGCGTGCCACAGCATGACAAGGAATTAGCGCGCCACAGCATGACAAGGAATTAGCACGCCACAATATGACAAGGAATTAGCGTGCTACAGCATGACAAGGAATTAGCACGCCACAATATGACAAGGAATTAGCGTGCTACAGCATGACAAGGAATTAGCACGCCACAATATGACAAGGAATTAGCGTGCTACAGCATGACAAGGAATTAGCACGCCACAATATGACAAGGAATTAGAGTGCCACAGCATGACAAAGAATTAGCGTGCGACAGCATGACAAGGAATTAGCGTGCCACAGCATGACAAGGAATTAGCGCGCCACAGCATGACAAGGAATTAGCGTGCCACAGTATGACAAGGAATTAGCGCGTCACAATATGACAAGGAATTAGCGTGCTACAGCATGACAAGGAATTAGCACGCCACAATATGACAAGGAATTAGCGTGCCACAGCATGACAAGGAATTAGCGCGCCACAGCATGACAAGGAATTAGCGCGCCACAGCATGACAAGGAATTAGCGTGCCACAGTATGACAAGGAATTAGCGCGTCACAATATGACAAGGAATTAGCGTGCTACAGCATGACAAGGAATTAGCGTGCTACAGCATGACAAGGAATTAGCACGCCACAATATGACAAGGAATTAGCGTGCCACAGCATGACAAGGAATTAGCGCGCCACAGCATGACACAGAATAGGGCGGTACAATTAGAAGCAACCCCAGCAAACATTTTAGTGCACAAAAACCATGTCCATAGCATGGCTTTCCAGGAAGATAGCACAGAACAGCGCTAACCCAAAAGTAAGGAGCGCGGCACCACAAACGCACCAATTAATATTGTGACAGGAGCATTCAGGTAAGTTTTTAGCATAAAACAAAAGTTTACTGGACTGTTCTGTTTTAAACCTAGTTGGTGATTGGTGGATGCACATATACGTCTCTTGTTATTGTTTCACCAGATGTGCTCAGCTTCCTCCCACTAGTGCATTAGGGTTAATGAGAATACTTAGGTATACTCTTTAACAAAGGATACCAAGAGAATGAACCATATTTAATAATAGAAGAAAATTTGAAAGTTATAATTTATGAATACAGCTGTGAGAACTACGGTTCCAACCATGAGTCCCTGATTGGAAGTGGAGATGAGATGGAAGTTCTGCTGGAGAACTTATAAGGACCCATCACATGTGATTAGCCCTATCATGTTCTTTATGTGGGGGAAATCTTTCTGCTCCTTTTACTTGGTTCTAACATTATTACCCTCTGAGGCCCCTTCTTGTTTTATTTGACTTCTAGACCTCGCAAGGTCACTGACTACCGATTGGACTATAGATCCAGTGGTTTCTGTAGACAGATCCTGATTAATCGCCAATTTGCTAAAAAAATGTGTAATATAGTTACATTATATTAATATGTTTTGTATCTATTGTGCACCCTCATGACTATTTTATAAACTGGGAAGTTGTTTAAAATTGTATACTCTATCTGAATCATGAAAGTTTACTTTTGAATTTAATGCCCCTTTAAAAGAATATGGAACACAAATTTTTATTTCATGATTCAGATCACACGATTTTAAACAATTTTCTAATTTACTACTATTATCATTCTCTTGGTATCTTTGTTGAAAACCAGGGCTGTAAGGTCAGGAGTGTGCATGTCAGAAGCACTATATAGCAGCAGTTTTGCAAGAATGTTACCCATGTGCAAAAGCACTAGATGTCAGCACTATTTCTTGTCATGTAGTGCTCCAGACAGCTACCTAGGTATCTTTTCAACAAAGAATACAATAGGAACAAAGTTAATTTGATAATAAAAGTAAATTGGAAAAAATTGCCTGAATCAAAGAATGTTTTTTGGGGTTTGATATCCCTTTAATTCAAGAAGGCTGCACTTTGACTTTCATGTCCATTAAAGCATCTAAGCTATTCCCTATAACAAACTATCGGCTAGATTTAGAGTTCTGCGGCCAAAGGGGTGCGTTAGCTACGCGTGCTTTTTTTCCCCGCACCTTTTAAATACCGCTGGTATTTAGAGTTCACAGAAGGGCTGCGTTAGGCTCCAAAAAGGGAGCGTACAGGCATATTTGCCGCCACTGCAACTCTCAATACCAGAGGTGGTTATGGACGCGGCCAGCTTCAAAAACATGCTTGTGCACGATTCCCCCATAGGAAACAATGGGGCCTTTTGGGCTGAAAAAAAACCTAACACCTGCAAAAAAGCGGCGTTCAGCTCCTAACGCAGCCCCATTGTTTCCTATGGGGAAACACTTCCTAAGTCTGCACCTAACACCCTAACATGTACCCCGAGTCTAAACACCCCTAACCTTACACTTATTAACCCATAATCAGCCGCCCCCGCTATCGCTGACCCCTGCATTACACTATTAGCCCCTAATCTGCCGCTCCGTACACCGCTGCAACCTACGTTATCCCTATGAACCCCTAATCTGCTGCCCCTAACCCCCGCCGACCCCTATATTATATTTATTATCCCCTAATCTGCCCCCCCAACGTCGCCACTACCTACCTACAATTATTAACCCCTAATCTGCCGACCGGACCTCACCACTACTCTAATAAATGTATTAACCCCTAAAGCTAAGTCTAACCCTAACCCTAACACCCCCCTAAATTAAATATAATTTTAATCTAACGAAATAAAATAAATCTTATTAAATAAATTATTCCTATTTAAAGCTAAATACTTACCTGTAAAATAAACCCTAATATAGCTACAATATAAATTATAATTATATTGTAGCTATTTTAGGATTAATATTTATTTTACAGGCAACTTTGTATTTATTTTAACCAGGTACAATAGCTATTAAAAAGTTAATAACTATTTAATAGTTACCTAGTTAAAATAATTACAAAAGTACCTGTAAAATAAATCCTAACCTAAGTTACAATTAAACCTAGCACTACACTATCAATAAATTAATTAAATAAACTACCTACAATTATCTACAATTAAACCTAACACTACACTATCAATAAATAAATTAAATACAAATACCTACAAATAAATACAAATAAATACACTAACTAAAGTACAAAAAATAAAAAAAGAACTAAGTTACAAAAAATAAAAAAAGAACTAAGTTACAAAAAATAAAAAAATAATTTACAGACATTATAAAAATATTACAACAATTTTAAGCTAATTACACCTACTCTAAGCCCCCTAATAAAATAACAAAGCCCCCCTTACCAGCCCTTACCAGGGGCCCTTACCAGGGGCATTTTGCGGGGCATGCCCCAAAGAATTCTGCTCTTTTGCCTGTAAAAGAAACATACAATACCCCCCCCCAACATTACAACCCACCACCCACATACCCCTAATCTAACCCAAACCCCCCCTTAAATAAACCTAACACTAAGCCCCTGAAGATCTTCCTACCTTGTCTTCACCACGCCAGGTATCACCGATCCGTCCAGAAGAGGGTCCAAAGTCTTCCTCCTATCCGGGGCTGAAGAGGTCCATCATCCGGCTGAAGTCTTTATCCTAGCGGGGTTTGAAGAGGTCCATCATCCGGCTGAAGTCTTCATCCAAGTGGGGGCTGAAGAGGTCCATCATCCGGCTGAAGTCTTCTATCAAGCGGCATCTTCAATCTTCTTTCTTCCGGCTCCATCTTCATCCCGCCGACGCGGAACATCCATCTGATCAGCCAATAGAATGCGAGCTCAATCTGATTGGCTGATTGGATTAGCCAATCGGATTGAACTTGAATCTGATTGGCTGATTCCATCAGCCAATCAGAATTTTCCTACCTTAATTCCGATTGGCTGATAGAATCCTATCAGCCAATCGGAATTCGAGGGACGCCATCTTGGATGACGTCCCATAAAGGAACAGTCATTCGTCGGGAAGTCGTCGGCCAGGATGGATGTTCCGCGTCGGCGGGATGAAGATGGAGCCGGAAGAAAGAAGATTGAAGATGCCGCTTGATAGAAGACTTCAGCCGGATGATGGACCTCTTCAGCCCCCGCTTGGATGAAGACTTCAGCCGGATGATGGACCTCTTCAGCCCCGGATAGGAGGAAGACTTCGGACCCTCTTCTGGACGGATCAGTGATACCCGGCATGGTGAAGACAAGGTAGGAAGATCTTCAGGGGCTTAGTGTTAGGTTTATTTAAGGGGGGCTTGGGTTAGATTAGGGGTATGTGGGTGGTGGGTTGTAATGTTGGGGGGGGTATTGTATGTTTTTTTTTACAGGCAAAAGAGCAGAATTCTTTGGGGCATGCCCCGCAAAAGGCCCTTTTAAGGGCTGGTAAGGTAAAAGAGCTTTTCAATTTTATTTTAGAATAGGGTACGGCATTTTTTTATTTTGGGGGGCTTTGTTATTTTATTAAGGGGCTTAGAGTAGGTGTAATTAGCTTAAAATTATTGTAATATTTTTATAATGTTTGTAAATTATTTTTTTATTTTTTGTAACTTAGTTCTTTTTTTATTTTTTGTAACTTAGTTCTTTTTTTATTTTTTGTACTTTAGTTAGTGTATTTATTTGTATTTATTTGTAGGTATTTGTATTTAATTTATTTATTGATAGTGTAGTGTTAGGTTTAATTGTAGATAATTGTAGGTACTTTTGTAATTATTTTAACTAGGTAACTATTAAATAGTTATTAACTATTTAATAGCTATTGTACCTGGTTAAAATAAATACAAAGTTGCCTGTAAAATAAATATTAATCCTAAAATAGCTACAATATAATTATAATTTATATTGTAGCTATATTAGGGTTTATTTTACAGGTAAGTATTTAGCTTTAAATAGGAATAATTTATTTAATAAGATTTATTTTATTTCGTTAGATTAAAATTATATTTAGGGTGTTAGTGTTAGGGTTAGACTTAGCTTTAGGGGTTAATACATTTATTAGAGTAGCGGTGAGGTCCGGTCGGCAGATTAGGGGTTAATAATTGTAGGTAAGGTAGCGGCAACGTTGGGGGGGGCAGATTAGGGGTTAATAAATATTATGTAGGGGTCGGCAGTGTTAGGGGCAGCAGATTAGGGGTACATAGGGATAATGTAGGTTGCGGCGGTGTGCTGTCGGCAGATTAGGGGTTAAAAAAATGTATTAGAGTGGCGGCGATGTGGGGGGGGCCTCGGTTTAGGGGTACATAGGTAGTTTATGGGTGTTAGTGTACTTTAGAGCACAGTAGTTAAGAGACTTATGAACCGGCGTTAGCCCAGAAAGCTCTTAACTCCTGGCTTTTCTCTGTGGCTGGAGTCTTGTCGTTAGATTTCTACCGCTCACTTCAGCCAAGACTCTAAATACCGGCGTTAGAAAGATCCCATTGAAAAGATAGGATACGCAATTGGCGTAGGGGGATCTGCGGTATGGAAAAGTCGCGGCTGGAAAGTGAGCGTTAGACCCTTTCCTGACTGACTCTAAATACCAGCGGGCGGCCAAAAGCAGCGTTAGGACCCCCTAACGCTGGTTTTGATGGCTAACGCAGAACTCTAAATCTAGGCGACATACTTTCATTTCAGAGAACATCTAAAAGCTTTCTCAGCTTGTGCAAACAATATGATTTGTGCATAAAAATGCAGTTTCTAATTTCTTATAACAAAGCTAAGCTTATGAAGACGATGCACAGAGTATGTAATATCATTGTTGGTAAGCATACACACACGCAATGCTGAACTCCAGGTCATCTCTTAATAAATATGCTCCTTATTTTTATGCATTTTCTAGAATATTTAGGGAGTGAATAATTCATGGTGTGCACTGTGCACTGTTGAGCATACAGCATGAATGAATTTGTTTGCCAAACACAGACTGCTGCACAGTATATGGATCTACTTCCTGGTATACAGCTATCTATTTTATTTAAAGCTAATATTATTTATGTATGCACCTATACAACAACAATTTTAGGTATTCACAAAGTGATTAGGAAAGGAGTAAAAAGCATTGCACAGAATGATATATGTCCTGTTTGTTACATTTCTGTGACAGATGAGAGAGACATTTCTAACTTGGAACTTGGAAGTCAAACTTACATTTTCAGGAGATAGTTTATTATTTAAAGGGACATGAAACCCAAATGTTTTTCTTTCTAGATACAGGAAAAGCTTACAATTTTAAAGCTTTCCATTTTACTTCTATTATCAAATTGTCTTCATTCTCTTAGTATCCTTTGTTGGAAGCAGCAATGCACTAATGGGAGCTAGCTGAACAGGTGAACCAATAATAAGAGGCATATATGTGCAGCCACCAATCAGCAGCTCGCTCCCAGTAGTGCATTGCTGTTCCTGAGCCTGCCTAGGTATGCTTTTCAACAAAGGATACCAAAAGAGCAAAGCTAATTAAATAAAATAAGTAAATTGAAAACTTGTGTAAAATTACATACTTTATCTGAATTAAAAAAGTTTAATTCTGACTTTACTGTCCCTTTAAAAAATCTAATTCTATTACAAATCTTCTTTCTCTTGGTATCCTTGGTTGAAAGGTAGCTACTTTCTATAAGAGTATACTGATGTAGGATCAGGAGCGTGCACTCGTTTTGAACACTATATGGAAGCAGTAACATAATAAAATATCAGGTTCACCCTATACAGATCCTACCAAATTTACAATAAGAAGCTGGCAATTGAACTTACATTAAGCAATTAGACACAAGCAAGTTATTGACAATCACTATTGCCTTAGACTAGGTGTTCCACAATTTTATTACTTCTACAGTGAAAAAAACGTTAATGCTGCTAGAGATTAAATCTCCTTTCCTCTAGCCTTAAATTGTGACCTCGTCACAAACAACTGCCTTGGAATAAACAGAGCTTCAGTCACCTCTGTATATGGGCCTTGTATATATTTATATAAAGTAATCATATCACCTCTCAAGAGCCTTTCTAGAGAAACTGCACCCAGTTCTGCTAACCTACCCTCTTAGTTTAAATCCTGTATTCCTTTTTCAGTTTTATGGCCCTTGTCTGTCCTTTTTCAAATTCTGCAATGTCCTTTTTTAAAATTAGTCCCCAGAACTGCACTCCATACTCAAGGTGAGGTCTTACCAGGGATTTATACAGTGACAGAATTTTGCTTTCGTCCCTTGCATCTGTGCCTTGTTTAATTCTTGTATCTTATTTGCCGTTGCATTTTTAGCTTAACTATAAGTATGCCTAAATTATTTGCCTCCACTGTTTTGTCCCATTTAAATAATATGTAGCCTGCATATTTTGCTTCCTAAAAAAACAGTATATAATCTCATTTTCCATTTACCAGCCCATTCTTCCATTTTTTGCAGAATACAATTACATTTTGCTCTGACCTAATCACTTATATATCTAAATATATCACATCAACTGATTCCACTTTATCTATAGTCTTAATTACATCTTTATAGTATCTAATTAGATTAATTTGACATGATCTGTTTCTCATAAAACCGTTGAACTGAACTGGTTTCACAAATATACTCTTGAATTAAATTTCTTATAATTCCTTCCAGTATCTTCCCCACTACCAACATCGGTCTTACTGGTCTATAACTTCCTGGATCAGCGCTGCTTCCCTTTTTTTAAAATTAGAACCACATTAGCATTTACACCAGTACAACAGTACTATGCCTGAGGATAATGAATCTTGAAAAAAAGAGTAGAAGTTTGGCTATGACAGTGCTATGTTCCCTTAGAACAATTGGGAATTTCCCTTGATAATATACATTTCTTTCCTGATATCATCTAGAGATAATTTAGTTATTGGTATTGTCATGTATGTTCTAGTTTGTTTCAATATCTCTTCAATGGTTTAGCACTTCAGTCTTTCCCTAGTCACTGTTAATGATGATACCCTTCTCACATTTTAATGTACCTATATTGTAACTTTTTAAACTTTTTGCCATGTATATACTTAAAAAAAAAATTAGAGGTTGTCTTAGAATCCTTTGCAACTATTGAAATTAATATTTAAATTAAAACTAGAAAGATATAAACTTAATAAATTGAGCTATCAGGAAGGAATTGTCTCCTTCCTGATAAGAATAACACCCAGTGGGCTTGCTGGCAGGTGACAAGTCTGACAGATTACAAGTATAGAAAGTTTTTGTGGTAAATCAGGATTAAAAATTGTACTGTGGCTACCTCTAGTAGATGGTACAGTGGATCCCTCTAGTAGATGGTACAGTGGCTCTCTCTAGAAGACGGTACTGTGGTTCCCTCTAGTAAATGGTACTGGGGTTCCCTTTAGTAGATGGTACTGGGGTTCCCTCTAGTAGATTGCACTGTGGTTCCCTCTAGTAGATGGTATTGTGGTTCCCTCTAGTAGATGATATTGTGGTTCCCTCTAGTAGATGGTACTGGGTTTCCCTCTAGTAGATGGTACTGGGTTTCCCTCTAGTAGATGGTACACTGGCTCTCTCTAGTAGATGGTACTGTGGTTCCCTTTAGTAGATGGTATTGCGGTTCCCTCTTGTAGACGGTAATGGGGTTCCCTCTAGTAGATGGTACCGGGGTTCCCTCTAGTAGATGGTATTGTGGTTCCCTCTAGTAGATGGAACTGGGGTTCCCTCTAGTAGATGGTACCTGGGTTCCCTCTAGTAGATTACACTGGCTCTCTCTAGTAGATGGTACTGTGGTTCCCTCTAGTAGATGGAATTGTGGTTCCCTCTAGTAGATAGTATTGTGGTTCCCTCTAGTAGATGGTACTGGGGTTCCCTCTAGTAGATGGTACAGTGGCTCTCTCTAGTAGATGGTACACTGGCTCTCTCTAGTAGATGGTACTGTGGTTCCCTCTAGTAGATGGTATTGTGGTTCCCTCTAGTAGATTGTATTGTGGTTCACTCTAGTAGATAGTACACTGGCTCTCTCTAGTAGATGGTACACTGGCTCTCTCTAGTAGATGTTACTGTGGTTCCCTCTAGTAGATGGTATTGTGGCTCCCTCTAGTAGATGGTACTGTGGTTCCCTCTAATAGATGGTACTGTGTTTCCCTCTAGTAGATGGTACGATGGCTCCTTCTAGTAGATGGTACTGTGGTTCCCTCTAGTAGATGGTACTGTGGTTCCCTCTAGAAGATGGTACTGGGGTTCCCTCTAGTAGATGGTATAGTGGCTCCCTCTAGTAGATGGTACAGTGGCACCCTCTAGTAGATGGTACTGTGGTTCCCTCTAGCAGATGGTACTGCGGCTCCCTCTTGTAGATGTTACTGTGGTTCCCTCTAGTAGATGGTATTGTGGCTACCTCTAGTAGGTGGTACTGGGGTTCCCTCTAGTAGATGTTACTGTGGTTCCCTCTAGTAGATGTTACTGTGGTTCCCTCTAGTAGATGGCACTGGGGTTACCTCTAGTAGATGGTACAGTGGCTCCCTCTAGTAGATGGTACACTGGCTCTCTCTAGTAGATGGTACTGGGGTCCCCTATAGTAGATGTTACTGTGGTTCCCTCTAGTAGATGGTATAGTGGCTCCCTCTAGTAGATGGTACACTGGCTCTCTCTAGTAGATGGTACTGGGGTTCCCTCTAGTAGATGGTACTGGGGTTCCCTCTAGTAGATCGTACAGTGGCACCCTCTAGTAGATGGTACTGTGGTTCCCTCTAGCAGATGGCACTGTGGCTCCCTCTTGTAGATGTAACTGTGGTTCCCTCTAGTAGATTGGTATTGTGGCTACCTCTAGTAGGTGGTACTGGGGTTCCCTCTAGTAGATGTTACTGTGGTTCCCTCTAGTAGATGTTACTGTGGCTCCCTCTAGTAGATGGCACTGGGGTTACCTCTAGTAGATGGTACAGTGGCTCCCTCTAGTAGATGGTACACTGGCTCTCTCTAGTAGATGTTACTGTGGTTCCCTCTAGTAGATGTTACTGTGGTTCCCTCTAGTAGATGTTACTGTGGTTCCCTCTAGTAGATGGTACTATGGCTTCCTCTTGTAGATGTCTTGAATCTGTAAGGTCTCTTTTGATGGCAAGGCATTCGTCATTCCCAACATCTCACAATAATTTAGAACTTCTTTGAAAAGGAAGCAACTAGATGCGTCTGTCCAGTCTCTGGGTCTCGTTGGGACAACACAGCTCCATGCCCAATATTGGAGGTATCTACCTCATTGTTCAGTATTGATGATGATTTCATAATTTATCTGAATGCAGATTTTTATTTTTTAGTTATTGGGACATGGAAGTCAGTATTAAACTTTTGATGCAGATAGATGTGCAATTTAAAAAATAATCCATACAATAAACCTCTGTTAAAATTAACCCCTTTTTTTAGGTTTTCTTTGTAGAAACATAACTCATGAATTGAGCTATAAAAATTGTTGCAAACACAGCTGCCACATTTTGCTCAACGTGGGGTTTGTGTTTATTGGATATATGTGTGTTATATAAGTGTGTTTGTCACTGTGTTTCACTGTCTTAGGAAGGGGATACGGTCCCCAAAACGTTACATTAAAGCACGTTTGTTTAAAAAGACCAGTGAGTGCATTCCATTGTTTATAGTTTTATATATATAACTATTTTAAATAACTGGTCCGTGAACCCCCATTTGAATAACCCACGAGCCGCCACTGCCATTAGTTTTCTTTAAATTAGTAAATTCATTTGGATATTCGTTTCATGAAAATGAAATTAATTTCTATGTTTTCGTGACAAGTGCACAAACCTTCTATCTATTGAACGTATATGGCAGCATTGAGATGCTTTGATTAAAATATTTAACCAATCACTTGTAATGCCAGCTTGTGCATTATTCATGTATACGATTGCACAAAAGATAACACACACTGCACTGTTACTTGCACTCCACTTGTAATCTAGGCCTCTATCATTAACTATATAATGTCATTTTGAATTTTTGAAAACACATTTATTAGATTTTTATTAAAACAGGGAAATAGCATTTTGTTATTAAAGGGACAGTCTACTCCAGAGTTTTTATTGTTTAAAAAGATAGATAATCCCTTTATTACCCATTCTCCAGTTTTGCATAACCAACACTGTTATATTAATATACTTTTTACCTCTGTAATTACCTTGTATCTAAACCTCTGTGGACTGCCCCATTATCTCAGTTCTTTTGACATACTTGTATTTTAGCCAATCAGTGCTGACTCATAAATAACTTCACGGGAGTGAGTACAATGTTATCTATATTACACGCATGAACTAGCACCCTCTAGCTGTACAAAACTGTCAAAACACAGTGAGATAAGAGGTGGCCTTCAAGGGTTTACAAATAAGCATATGAACCCACCTAGGTTTAGCTTTCATCAAAGAATACCAAGAGAACAAAGCAAACTTGATGATACAAGTAAATTGCATGCTTTATCTGAATCATAAAAAGTTTAATTTTGACTAGACTGTCCCTTTAAGATGGAAACATGCAAAGAAATGCTGCAGGGAAAATGCTATACACGCAGAACATTACGCTGCTCAAAACAGGTCTAAATGCATTGCCAAGATTTCAAGGCTGTAGAATTAGAAAATCTCAAATATCCTATGCAAAGCTGCTGGTAAAGTGTTTTCTGCTGGATTGCAATACTGTTGTCAGATTATCCCTATGCAGGGAGTAGCCTATTGCCCAACCAATCCCAGAGAGCCTTTCTAGACTGGAAGATTGTGGGCACAGCCGCAGCAGCATGTGGACAGAACCATGAGTTTTAAGCATTCTGTGGTCAGGGTTGGACAGATGGAGTGCAGAATTGGGCAGGTTATGGGAAGAGCGGGGTCAGTGTTTACGCTCTCTGTGGAAACCAGGACAATTAAAGGGAGAGGAAATGTGCAGGAGGGATAGTGGGGCAGAGTTCCCAAGCATTGCTAACCCTCCCTTATTTCCAGGGATCTCCCAAATATGCGCAAACCTTTTCACATTGTCCCAGGCTCCCTTATTTATCTGATCTAAGATCATTATTTTTTTTACATGTAAAATCTTCTTTTCAGGCATTTAATACTGTACTCTTGTACTCTTATTTAGTTAGTATCTGATAGCTTAAAGGAGAAGAATAACATAAAAAATAAATACATAAAATGCAAAAACAAATTAGTTTGAATTTCAAATGAGTAGTAGATTTGTTTCTGACACATTTTAAAGTTAGTTGAATTTTCCTTCCAACTGTATCATGTGACAGCCATTAGCCAATCACAAAATGCCTATGTATATTCTGTGAATTCTGGCACATGCTCAGTAGGTGCTCGTGCTTCTGAAAGTGTACAAATAAAAACGTGCGCATTTAGATAATGGAAGCCAGCTGTAAAACTGTGTGCTCTATCCGAATCAGAAAAGTTCAATCTTGACTGTAGTGTTTCTTTAAAGGGACAGTAAAGTCAAAATTAAACTTAAATGGATTTTGATAAAACATGGCATTTAAAACAGTGCTTGCAACATTGTTTATATTAATTTTATACATACTTGCAAACACTGCTGCCATAGACTGCTTGAGACACGTGCACACTCCTGAGCTCCTATCAGCCTAGCTAGATTTACTCTTAATAAAGAATAACAAGAGAACAAAGCAAATTTGATGGTAGAAGTAAATTGCAAAGTTGTTGTAAATCACATGCTCTATCTGAATCATGAAAGTTTAATTTTTACTTTACTGTCCCTTTGATCTATTAACTCCCACTGTGCCTTAAAGGGAAAGTCTACTCTAAAAATGGTATTTGTCACGGATACCGGTCTGCAAGGGCTAAACCCCTGCCACCCTACAGCCTCACCCCTGTTGTTTCTCAGTGGTTTTGGACTGCTCGGGGCAGCTACGGTCTCTGGAGGCTTTTTGTTTGCTTTTTGTTGGCTTGTTTTTGTGTTCTAGACTTGTTAGGAGAAAAGCTGGTCTATGGCCTCTCAGGCTGGCCAGGCTTCTGGAGCTCCCGGTCAGCCACAGGACAACAGGACACCGGCTGACTTTGCCCCTGGTCACTCCAGCGGCCCTTTGCCCCAGAGCTCCGCTCTTTTGGGGATTGGTGGCCCCTGGAAAGGGCAAGAGCTGGGGGAATTATCGGAGGGGAGCTCCCTTGGGAACCAGGGGTTTTGGCCCCATGGCTTCAACGGACTGTGACTCCGGTCCCCAGTGACGAATCGCGCTGTTTTTGGGCTGTGGCATCTGGGGACCGAGAGCTTTGGAGTGACACTCTGAAGGTGCAGCCACTCCACCGTGATCACCCCGAAGCCGCCACCCCTGGGTGCTGGGATTCTGTGGGACTGTGGCTGCTATGGAGGTGCCAGTCAGTCTGGAGGGGCGGGAGTGGCGGGAAGGTTGTGGGATTGTCCGGGGTTTCGTCGAGATGAGCTGTGTGTATAAAAGGAGTGTGTGTTTTGCAGTGAACAGAGTTCCTGTTTCACCTGAATGCTAGGCTGTCTAGTTATTTGGGTGGGCTCCTGCTAAAATCACTTTCCTGGGCTACATAGCAGCCTGTTCCAGGCAGAGGAAGGAGCCTCTGACAGAGCTACCTAGTCTGGGTAGCCGGAGTCTGCCACAGGGTGGGACCCTGAGTACTGGTGCTGTCGGGCATCAGGGGTGGCTACAGGCTGTGGTCACTTGCCAGCTACATAGCTGCAGTCAGCAGGGAGGAAGCAGGACCCGTTTGGCGGAGCTACCCAGTCAGTGTAGCCGGGGTATCGGTCACAGTATTGTTTAAAAAGATAGATTATCCCTTTATTACCGACTCCTCAGTTATGCACAACCAACACAGTTATATTCATACACTTTTTACCTCTGTGATTACCTTGTGTCTAAGCCTCTTCTGACAGCCCCCTGATCACATGACTTTGTATTTATTAGCTATTGACTTGCATTTTAGCCAATTACTCATAAATAACTCCACAGGAGATAGCACAATGTTATCTATATGGCCCACATGAACTAGGAGTCTCTTGTTGTGAATAGCAAATAAAAAGCATGTGATTAAGAGGCTATCTGTAGTGGCTTATAAACAGGCAGAAATCTAGAGGTTTACGTGTTATAAAGTATATTAATATAACAATGTTGGTTGTGCAAATCTGAGGAATGGGTAGTAAAGGTGTTATCTATCTTTTTAAACAATAACAATTTTAGTGTTAACTGTCCCTTTAAATGAGAAATAGAATTCATGGATTTGCAGAAAACTGTGAATGTATTTAACCAGACTGTGTGAATTAACATGATTTGTATGAAGAATGTTGTTGTACCAAACTGTAGCCGCATTCGGCAAGCACTCCAAGCGAACTGGGACTCGCTTGGAGCGTTCTTTGAGCACCTGATAGTGAGGCTCCCTAACTGGTGACGTATCCACAGCGCCACGTCATCACTACTGCCTATCTGCCGGCCCTGGGAGTAAGCGCTGCCCGAACGCGGCCTGTATCAAACTATAAAACATGAAATCACTGAGGGAAAAAAAAACACATGAAGCACTTCTGTATTGAACTTTAATAAATAATAATAGACCCCAACGTCTTTTTTCCATGCAGTTTTCCTTTAACATATAAATTCCAATTATTAATTCAAAGTAATTCTCTGTCATGTTTTAGGCCAGAGAACTAAAACTATTTCTCAGTTTTGCAAAATGTAGTGGACTACAAACAGCCTGGAAATCTTATGGTTAGCAATTTATCATCTGCAAACCCAACAAAAGCCACTAGATGTCACTCTTGCTCTTAACATTGTATACAATTTCAACTGTAAATATGCAGATAAAACAATTTAAAATAAAACAAAATATATATATATTTTTACTTCAGGTTTTTTTCCCCACTAACTTAAAGTGAAGGTAAATTTTTCTTACATTGAAGACGTCAATGCATCAATTAATAGCAGAAGAAACTAATCGCTAACTTTATTTTAATACTATCAAAATATTTTGACCGTTTTTATATATATATAATTGCTTACTGTTTCCAGGAAAACTCCTCCCAAGCACTACTTCCTGATTTTATTTGTTGTGACGTATAGAGCGGTCCCACCCGCTCTATACGGATCTCTAAAGCACGTTCACAAGGATCATCTCTAATGCGCATGCGCGAATCGGCTAATTCTCAAGCTACTGCGCATGCGATACTCTAAAATCCGACGATGTAATGCGGCTATTCATTAAACCGGAGCGTGCTTTGTTATCAATCTGGATACTAAAATTATAGCGCATGCGCATTTTAAAAAGGAGTCTTGTGACGTAGTTTGACGGCCACTTATGGCCAGAATTTCAATTGGATGGTATCAGAACGTGATCCAGGAAAAAATAAATTTAAAAAAAACGGGTTGAATTGGCTAAGCTTATTAAATAGTTTGCTTACGGCTATAACTTATTTACAGATATTTTTGAAAAAGTTGATGAATGAAAGTCTTATTTATTTGGGACAAATAATGTAATTCCGGATGGTCAATAAGGTAACTTTACCTTCACTTTAATAATAATCACTACTCCAAATTTAGTAAGCAGTCTTCTGCTACAATGTGTCTGAATGATATTCACAAGAATAGCTGCAAATTTTCAAGCAGAGTTTTAAAAACAAATTATTACTATATTAAGTTTTCATTTTATAGGGGTTTTCTTTCACATGATTTTTATTTTAAGCTTTTTTTTTTGCAATTTTTGGTACTTTTTTTTCTATAACTTAAGAGGTCCTTGGGTGAACCTAGAGACATATATATATATTTTAATTTGGATCATAAATAAAATGATGAATTAGGCTAAATACTAAATTCCAACCCAATACGGCTGCCTGAGGGTTGAACTATTGTATGTATATTTCCGCTGACAAGCTTTGTATATCAGGCTGAGGCTGGTCCTCTTGATTTTAAATAAGCGGCTTAGATTTTTCAATTGGCAATCTCACTTCATTTTTAATTAAGGGCCATATTGATGAATTTTAAAGTTTTTGTAAAGTGACAGCAATAATTTTATATAAACAAAGATGCAAAATAAATACAGATTATTTAGTTTTAAAAATGTTACCAATATTTTCTTTTATGAAGTAAAACATCTTTAAAGGGACACTCAAGTCAAATTTAAAGGGACATTAAACTCATTTTTTTTTCTTTCTTGATGCAGATAGAGAATACCATTTTAAACAACTTTCTAAATTACTTTTATTATCTAATTTGCTTCATTCTCTTGATATTATTTCCTGAAAAGCATATCTAGATAGACTCAGTAGCTTCTGATTGGTGGCTGCACATATTTGCCTCATGTGATTGGCTCACCCATGTGCATTGCTATTTCTTTAACAAAGGATATCTAAAGAATGAAGCATATTAGATAATAGAATTAAAATGGAATGTTGTTTAAAATTGTATTTTCTGTCTGAATCATAAAAGAAAAATGTTGGGTTTAATGTCCCTTTAAACTTTAAAGGGGCACTGAACCCAATTTTTTTCTTTTGTGATTCAGATAGAGCATGAAATTTTAAGCAACTTTCTAATTTACTCCTATTATCAAATGTTCCTTATTCTCTTGGTATCTTTATTTGAAATGCAAGAATGTAAGATGCCGGCCCATTTTTGGTGAACAACCTGGGTTGTCGTTGCTGATTAGTGGATACATTCATCCACCAATAAAAAAGTGCTGTCCAGAGTCCTGAAACAAGAAAAAAGCTTAGATGCCTTCTTTTTCAAATAAAGATAGCAAGAGAACGAAGAAAAATTGATAATAGGAGTAAATTAGAAAGTTGCTAAAAAAGTGCATGCTCTATCTAAATCACAGAAGAAAAAATTTGGGTTCAGTGTCCCTTTAATGATTCAGAAAGAGCAGCAATTTTAAATGACTTTCCAATTTACTCCTATTATCAATTTGTATTCATTCTCTTGCTATCTTTATTTGATAAAGAAGGCATCTAAGCTAAGGAGTCAGCCAATTTTTGATAACAGAAGTAAATTAGAAAGTTGCTTAAAATTGTATGCTCTATCTGAATCATGAAAGATAAACTTTGGGTTCAGTGTCCCTTTAACAAAATGTGCACAGTCTTTTTATATTTACACTTTTGGAGTCACCAGCTTCTACTGAGCATGTGCAAGAAGCACAGAATATGCACGGAATATGCTCTGGTAGGTTCAGGAGAGTGCACGTGTCTGAGGATTATATATACAAACATTAGTGCGGACACTGCTGCCATATAGAGTAGAAGTTACATGCACACTTCTGACTCTTCTATTTTTCAGCAAAGGATACCTTGAGAAAGATATACATTTGATAAGATATGAAATTAGGAAAGGGTTTTTTTTTTAAAA
The DNA here is from genome assembly GCF_027579735.1 of Bombina bombina. NCBI lineage: Eukaryota > Metazoa > Chordata > Amphibia > Anura > Bombinatoridae > Bombina > Bombina bombina. The sequence goes on from NC_069508.1 coordinate 31,563,511, forward strand.
AAATCTGAATTATGAACGTTTGATCTTGACTATCATGTCCTTTTAAACATTACATCTGGGGTAATGGGAGAAACATAGAAACCACTTGGAGAGAGCATAATGTGGCGCTCAGCGCTTAGTGTATAGGATTTTGCCAAGAGACACTTTCTCAGTTCAAGCCATCAGGGCACACTAACAGGCCACATTTTCAGGATTACCTTGGGTGAGAGCAGGTCAGCTAATAATTTCACCTTAGCCCCAGTTCAGATATCTTGAAAATGTGGCCTAATAGAGTGCTCTGAGAATTGTAATTAGAGCGTTAAAGTTTTTTACCATCAGCAAACAGTATTTTGCTATTTCTGTGTTAAGAAGCTGTTCCTCCACTAGATGGCGACAGGTTTCCATAATATCATTTTTTTATCTAAATGAAGTTTTTAGCCCTGTTTAGACCAGCAGACTTGCCCTTATACAATCAGGGACAACTCTCACTCTTATAGTCACCATAAGCTTAAAGGGACAGTCAACAACAAAATTGTTAATGTTTAAAAAGATAGATAACGCCTTTACTACCCATTCCCCAACTTTGCACAACCAACATTGTTATATTTATATACTTTATCATTTCTGCCTGTTTCTAAGCCACTACAGACAGCCTCTTATCTCATGCTTTTTTATTTGCTTTTCGCAATAGGAGATTGCTAGTTCATGTGAGCCATATTAGTAACATTGTGCTCACGCCCATGGGTTTAGCACAACACAGCACTAATTGGCTAAAATGCAAGTCAATAGATAATAAATAAAAAGTCATGTGATCAGGGGGCAGTCTGCAGAGGCTTAGATAGAAGGTAATCAGAGAGGCAAAAAGTATATTAATATAACAGTGCTGGTTGTGCAAAAGCGGGGAATAAATAATAAAGGGATTATCTATCTTTTTAAACAATAAAAACATTTGAGTTGACTGTCCCTTTAAAGGGACATGAAACCCAAAATATTTATTTCACAGTTCAGATAGAGCATGAGATTTTAAACAACTTTTCAATTTACTTCTGTTATCGAACTTGCTGAATTCTCTTGCTATCCTTTGTTGAATGAGCAGCTATGCATTACTGGCAGCTAGCTCAACACATCTGGTGAGCCAATGAAAAGAGATATTAATGTGCAGCCACCAATCAGCAGATAGTTCCCAGTAATGCATTGCTGCTCCTGGGCCTACTACCTAGGTATGCTTTTCAACTAAGGATATAAAGAGGATGAAGCAAATTAAATAATAGAAATTAACTGGAAAGTTGTTTAGAATCACATGTTCTGTCTGAATAATGAGAAAAAAATGCCCCTTTAATGAATTCTCTGAATGTATAGTATGATATCCTTAGACATAGTCTGGAAAGGAATTTACTCAAAATCCCATGGAGTATGAACTGTATAACAATAACAATTGTTTCCTTGTTAAAAAGGTCCGTTTGCATTTACATTAAGTTAAAGGGACAGGAAACCCCAACATTTTCTTTCATGATTTGGACAGAACATACAATTTTAAAAAACTATTTTATTTACCTCTATTTTCAAATGTGCTTCATTCTCTAGTTATCCTTTGTTGAAGGGACAGCATTGCACTACTGGCAGCTAGCTGAACACATCTAGTTAGCCAATCACAAGAGACAAATGTGTGCAGGCACCAATCAGCAGCTAGCTCCCACTAGTGTAAGATATGTGCATATATTTTTTCAACAAGGGATACCAAGAGAACAAAGCACATTTGAAAATAGAAGCATAATAAAATTACTTTCTCTATCTGAATCATACAGGTTTATTTTTTAATAATTTATTTTGCCAGTTTTTCCCGTAATTTAACTTATAAATTATAGTTTTTTCTATTACTTCCAGAGAGGCTACAGTATATAATGTTGGATCCAGAAACTAACACTGCAACGTGTTACACAGAGTTTGATTAATTGTTGACACCATTAATATCCATCCCTAACTGGCTATAACAGAAGATATTTTGTAAAAAAAATCAAGAGCACTTACAAAGGGTGTGTCCTTGGAAACTAGTACAATTCAAATGCTTCCAAAAAATTAGTAAAAATATTTATTTTGAAATACTGTGATTAAACACTGATATATAACAACTGTATAAAATAGCGTAATGTTGCTTTAAATCCTGAATAACACAAAAAAATAGTTTAAACATAATGTTTATATTAATGAAGTCAAATTACACCTATTTAATGATCCAATAATATTAAAACATAAATAAATAAAATGTATTACAAGTAGTAGAATGACACATGAAACGCAGACAAAATCTTATTAGACCAGTGAAT
>NC_069508.1:31570813-31578313 GCF_027579735.1 Bombina bombina
TTTACATTACATTTCAGAATTAATCTTTGGCACTTAGGTACATTTTTGATCATTTACTAAATGTGAAAGCAATAAACTAACTGAGGAATACAACTCCAGCACCAACACATATTAGAAACAATGACATAAGAATTTAATTAACCATAAAACTCCTTCTTGAGATTTTGATGACATTTTCAGATGCAACTGTTTGTAACCATTAATTTATTTATATTAAAGGGACACTCGGGTCAAAATAAACTTTTAGGATTCAGATAGAGCAGCAGTTTTAAGACACTTCCATTATGACATTTTGCACAGTTTTTTTAGCTTTACCATTTCTTGGGAACAAGATCCTACTGAGCACGTGCACAAGCTTACAGAGTATACGTATACTAGACTGTGATTGGCTGATGTCTGTCACATGATACAGGAAAATGGGGGGAAAATACATTTAAATCTACTGCTTATTTGAAATTCAGAGTAAGTGTTATTGCATTGTCTTTTTATTATGCACTTCTTTATTATGTAATTCTACTGCATTGAGTGGTCATTTAAGTGATCATCCAGGAGATACAGCCAATCATAAGCCATCGAAGCACTGCAGGCATCTGTCTGTTTGTAAATAGAGCGGGTGGTATAGCTTATGATTGGCTGTACCACCCGGCTCCTCACTTTTTAAAAAAAACAAGCTCTGCTGCAAGTGTTGGCGGGACTAGGGTAGTGGGGTAATGTAATATATAGTTAAAGGAACATAAAAGTGCAAAAATAAAAAGCTATAAATGTCCTTGATTATTAGAATAAGGGCACTAGATTATTTCTGTATCGTTATTAACTGATTTTACTACGTGAAGTTAAAGGGACAGTTAACACATGGTAATTAGAAGATATTTTAGTTGTATTGCGATTTTGAAACTAATTAACATTCTTTTGACTGCAATTATTTATCAATAGCCAAACTCCAGTCACCATTTGCCTTATTTGGAGGAGCCAATCAGGGCTTTAGTCGGCTGACAACAAGGCTTGTCAAAGTCAAAGTGTGGTTATAAAGTGCAATGTTTTGCAATTGTCATCAGTTTGCATTGAGAAGTCAGGTACATTTCAAGTTCTCAGAACTGAGCATCATGGGAAATGTAGTTCCAAAACCTCTGGGGTGCTGACCCCTGCTTTAAGGTGTGATATAGTGTCCATTAGTTATGGATAACCTCCAAACACATGGGGGCCACAGATCAATATGTTAGAAGCCTTATGGGGCGCATATATATATGTATGGCTATAAAAAACACAAATAATATATGTCCTAGTAGTGTTTACATTTCTAGCTCAGCTTTTTGCTGAGGCCAATTATTGATTATTTAAAAGGACATACAGGTTTAATTAGAAGTTTATTGCAGTTGCATTTTATTGGAAGCATTTTTGCAAAATATCTGGTTTTGCAAAAATGCTTTTTAAAAAATCTAAATATGAAGCACAGCAATCAATGATGATTTATTGTTAGGGCATCGTGTAAGCTGGTCACTGGAGTATGAACATAACTGTATGACTGAGATCTCAATTATTTTATAAAAGCAAAGTTATTGGCAGCATTTAAAAAGGCTTCACATATAGACAGACAGATGATAGATAGATAGATAGATAGATAGATAGATAGATAGATAGATAGATAGATAGATAGAGAGATAGATAGATAGATAGATAGACATAGATAGACAGACAGATGATAGATAGATAGATAGATAGATAGATAGATAGATAGATAGATAGATAGATAGATAGATAGATAGATAGATAGATAGATAGACATAGATAGATAGATAGATAGATAGATAGATAGATAGATAGATAGATAGATAGACATAGATAGATAGACATAGAGAGACAGACAGATGATAGATAGATAGACATAGATAGATAGATAGATAGATAGATAGATAGATAGATAGATAGATAGATAGATAGATAGACATAGATAGACAGACAGACAGACAGACAGACAGACAGACAGACAGACAGATAGATAGATAGATAGATAGATAGATAGATAGATAGATAGATAGATAGATAGATAGATATCATACTGGAGTATGAACATAACTGTATGACTGAGATCTCAATTATTTTATAAAAGCAAAGTTATTTGCAGCATTTAAAAAGGCTACACATATAGACAGACAGATGATAGATCGATAGATAGATAGACATAGATAGACTTACAGATAGATAGATAGATAGATAGATAGTTAGATAGACAGACAGATAGATAGATAGATATACATATAGATAGATAGATAGACATAGATAGATAGACATACAGATAGATAGATAGATAGATAGATAGATAGATAGATAGACATAGATAGACATAGATAGATAGATAGATAGATAGATAGATAGATAGATAGATAGATAGATAGATAGATAGATAGATAGATAGAAAGACAGACATAGATAGATAGATGGGTAGACAGACAGAGATAGATAGATAGAGATAGATAGATAGATAGATAGATAGATAGAGAGATAGATAGATAGATATGATAGATAGACAGACAGACAGACATAGATAGATAGATGGATAGAAAGACAGAGATATATAGATAGCTAGATAGATAGATAGATAGATAGATAAATAGATAGATAGATAGATAGATAGATAGATAGATAGATAGATAGATATGATAGAGAGACAGACAGACATAGATAGATGGATAGACAGACAGAGATAGATAGATAGATAGATAGATAGATAGATAGATAGAGATAGATAGATAGATAGATAGATAGAGATAGATAGATAGATAGATAGATAGATAGATAGATAGATAGATAGATAGATAGATAGATAGACAGACAGTACTGTGGAAAAAAGTTGTAAAGTAGGAATGCATACAAACATATAAATGTTAATAGTGTATTTTTATTATTTGACAAAATGCAAACAGCAGAAAAACCTACATCAATTCAATATCTGTTGTGACCACCCTAAATAGCATCAATTCTTCTAGGTTCACCTGCACACAGTTTTTTAAGCAGCCTTTAAACACTAAACAAATGCTACACAGATTAATGCATTCAAAGAAAAGATAAGTCTGAGAATCACATCTAGATGTAGTTTTTAAAGTTTCATTAGCTGTTTAAATATTGACAAAATAAGTGTAAAGTTTTAGGGAACGATTTATCACATGTGGGACAGACATGATTCACTGTGGAGAACATGTCCGCCTGACATCGCTAAATGCCGACAACATACGCTGTCGGCATTTAACATTGCACAAGCATTTCTAGTGAAATGCTTGTGCAATGTCGCCCCTTCATATTCGCTAGCAGGGGGTGTCACTCATCTCGATCGTATCTGATCGGGATGATTGCTATCCGCCCCCTCAGAGACCACTGCTTCTTAACTTATGTTTCCAGCGAGGCGAGCCTGAAGGCTCACACAGAAACAGCTGCATCCACACCTTGTTAAATATACCCTTTAGTGTCTATAAAACAATGGGAGCTGCCATGTTGTAACTTAGGTTACCTTCTCTGCTGTGGCCAATTAGGGACAGTTATAAATAGATCACTAGAGTGTGCAGCCAATGGCTGTGTGGAATATAACAGTGTTCTGCACTTCTTTCCAACAGGAACTGAAAAGCTCACAATTTTAGAATGCAATTACAGGAAAAGGGGACAAAATAAATAATGAATGTTTATTGCAGACTTATTTTTACATCTGCAATTTATCATTTTATATTACGATCTCAAAGTGTTTAATGTCTCTTTAAGGAACGCGGCGGGTAGGTTGTTCTAAATATCTTGGCAAAGTAACCACAGTCCTTCTGTGGATTTAGGCAGCCTCAGTTGCTTCTGTCTCTTCATGTAATTCCAGACAAATTTGATTAAGTTGAGATCAGGGCTCTGCGAAGGCCATATCACCACTTCCTTGTTTTTATCTACACTGAAGATAGTTCTTAATCCCTGCCATCAAAGTGTTAATATAGAAACAACCTTCTGATGTAAACACTTGCTGTATCAATGAAATCACACAATCGTCAATGCGATTACATGATTTCAAGGCTGGGATCAGATCATGGGCGACTACCTACACTGCTAGGCATACACCCCCAGTCTGATTCTTGCTTGCATCAAAGGAGAAGGCTGCAGGACATCATATAAGATAGGACTTTCCATGCTGTCCTAAAGGCATTAATCCCAGCCCTGTTAGAATGGCATGGAACTTCCTAATGGCGTGAAGGGGGTTAATAACTTTGGCTGTATGTTTGGGGTTGTTTTCAAATTTATTTATAGAATAAATTTGGGGCCAATTAAATGCCTACCTTGTGGTATTGCAAGATGGATAAACATCTGCCTATACTTCTCAGCATTGAGGAGACCACGAATTCTGACCAAACCCCCAACACCATTTGCAGAAATGCAGCCCCAAACTATATACACTCTCCGGCCACTTTATTAGGCTCACATTGCTAGTACCGGTTGGACCCCCTTTTGCCTTCGTAGATTCAACAAGGTGTAGGTGTTGGAAACATTCCTCAGAAATTTTGGTCCACATTGACATGATAGCATCGCGCAGTTGTTACAGATTTGTCGGCTGCACATCCATGATGCAAATCTCCCGTTCCACCACATCCCAAAGGTGCTCTATTGGATTGAAATCTGGTGACTGTGGAGGCCATTGGAGTACAGTGAACTCATTGTCATGTTCAAGAAACCAGTTTGAGATGATTTGAGCTTTGTGACATGGTGCATTATCCTACTGGAAGTAGCCTTCAGAAGATGGGTACACTGTAGTAAAGGGATGGACATGGTCAGCAACAATACTCAGGTAGGCCGCGGCGTTTAAACGATGCTTAATTGGTACCAAGGGGCCCAAAGTGCACTAAGAAAATATCCCCCACACCATTACACCACCACCACCAGCATGAACCGTTGGTGCAAGGCAGGATGGATCCATGCTTTCATGTTGTTTACGCCAAATTCTGACCCTACCCTCTGAATGTCACAGCTGAAGTCAAGACTCATCAGACCAGGCAACATTTTTCCAATCTTCTATTGTCCAATTTTGGTGAGCCTGTGCGAATTGTAGCCTCAGTTTCCTGTTCTTAGCTGACAGGAGTAGCACCTGATGTGGTCTTCTGCTGCTGTAGCCCATCTGCTTCAAGTGTCGACGTGCTGTGCATTCAGAGATGGTATTCTGCATACCTTGGTTGTAACCAGTGTTTATTTGAGCTACTGTTGCCTTTCTATCATCTCAAACCAGTCTGCCCATTCTCCTCTGACCTCTGACATCAACAAGGCATTGATGTCCACGCAACTGCTGCTCACTGGATATTTTCTCTTTTTCAGACCATACTCTGTAAACCCTAGAGATGGTTGTGTGTGAAAATCCTAGTAGATCAGCAGTTTTTTAAATACTCAGACAAGCCCATCTGGCACCAACAACCATGCCACGTTTAAAGTCACTTAAATCCCCTTTCCTCCCAATTCTGATGCTCGGTTTGAACTTTAGCAAGTCGTCTTCACCACGTCTAGATGCCTAAGTGCATTGAGTTGCTGCCATGTGATAGGCTGACTAGCAATTTGAGTTACTAAGCAATTGAACAGGTGTACCTAATAAAGTGGCCGGTGAGTGTATATATATATATAAATAAAACCATTGAGTAGACTAGTAACTTTCTCCCTGGATTAGTAACATATATCCCTTTAAGGTATTTTAGGGACAATAACTTTTATTTTATCATTAGTTTTGGACTTTTTAATAAGTTATATGTTAATCCACATAATTATTTATCATCCTAAAAATCTGCATGCTTTGTCTATGTTAATTACGATTATAGTAATAGAACCGAAGTAAAATAAAATTAGTTTTCCACTGACGGTTTTATTAAAATCAAAACCTATTTTTACTTCATTTCTAATAGGCTAGATAAATTAGTTTAAAGGTAACTATGTATTTTCTTGGGATTTTAGATTGCATTAAACATTTGCATCTTAATCAGTAATAACATCTAAAATGTCAACTACGCTGATAATCCATCAGTAATTATAAAAACGAACAGTTTCTAAATCTTCCAGGTTATTAATTTACAAAATCCATCTGTCATTTTCTGATACACTCTAATTTAAAACTTTACTTATAAGAATGAAAGATCCATGTTTATTCCAGTCTAATTAAATAGACTCTTTAAAAGTAGTTTAAACAAATAAATAAAATAAAAAATAAATAAACTTTAGATTTTCATTAAAGGAACTTGGAAGGAAAAATTAAAGGGCCATAAAATGAAAACAATTATGTAATTCGTAAGGGCAAGCCATTTTAGCACTAGTGACAGGTGCAAAGGGGTTAAACACATAGTTAAAGTAAAGCTCTGGAGTCTCATAGCACTGCTGGTCCCAATTGGAAACTAACAGTCACCCAGTCAGCAGCGGTAGTGATATAGCTGGGCTGTACGATTATCGCTGCTGATTGGTTCAGAAACAGTTTCTGCCCAGTACACATTGAGTTGAGGCGTTGCTAGTGCTAACATTATAGGTTCTAATAGATTAGAGTGTTTTTTTTTTTTTTTATTAGGGTCCTTTAAGCATTCATTATTCAGTTTACTTTTTTCCCTAAGAATGCTTTGTTGAAACTTAAAGGGACAGTCTACTCCAGAAGTTTTATTGTTTAAAAAGATAGATAATCCCTTTATTACCCTTTCCCAGTTTTACATAACCAACACAGTTATATTAATACACTTTATACCTCTGTGATTACCTTGTATCTAAGCCTCTGCAGACTGCCCCCTTATTTCAGTTCTTTGACAGCCTTCCATTTTAGCCAATCAATGCTGACTCCTATGTAACTCCACTGGAGCAAAAACAATATTATCTATATGGCACACATGTACTAGCGCTGTCTAACTGTGAAAAACTGTCAAAATGCACTGAGATAAGAGGCAGCCTTCAAAGGCTTAGAATTTAGCATATGAGCCCACCTAGGTTTACCTTTCAACAAAGAATACCAAGAAAACAAAGCAAATTTGATGATAAAAGTAATTGGAAAGTTTAAAATGACATGCCCTATCTGAATCAATTTTGACTAGACTGTCCCTTTAACTCCTTTCTATGAGAGCATACTGAGGTAGGTTAAGAAGTGTGTACGCGTGTTAAGCACTTTGGGCTTCATTAATTAAGCTACAGATGCTCATGCAAGTCTGACTGAAACAAGTTAAGAAGCAGTGATTATAATACCGGATCTTTCTATCATCTCTGCCACACATTATCCTGAACTGATTCATCCAGGATGATTGACAGCCCCTGCTCTTGTGTGATTGGGTGCACAAGAGCAAGGGGCTGGGCTACACAATTGTTTGCTTGTACAATGTTAAATGCAGGACACAAATACTGCTCACTTTCCCTGAATAGTGTTGGACAGGTTCCCTAGTTGTGAGCCTTGTACCCTAGCCCTGTATGTATAACATTGTTACAAACATTGTCGTAAACACTGCTATCATATAGTGCTCAAGAAACATGAACTCTCTT
>NC_069508.1:31583313-31618313 GCF_027579735.1 Bombina bombina
TAGTATATACAATAAACAAATATATACAACATGCCCTCAAAAAATGGCCCTAAAAGGCCATTATAGTGGGAAAATGACACATTAGAACATACTGTTTTTGTACTAGTGACCCAACAACTTTGCAGGAGTTAAACTCATAGTTAAAGTATCACTTTGGAGTCACAACTGCTGGTCTCGAGTGGAAACTGACGCTGCCCCAATTAGTAGCAGCAATCACAAAGTCTACACTTAAATGAGTGCAAAAGACTTCAATCTTCTTATTTTAACCAAATGTCCCTTTTTCCTCAAGACACAAAGAAAGAAAAACAGTTTTCTTCCCCATACCGCCCAACTCTTTTTTTTTCTGATCCCCAGGCTAAAAGTTGTGCCAATATGTAGCTAAAATTTGGCTAATATTACATTTTTTTTTTAAATATTTGTTGCACTAAATATAATTAAATCAATTTATGTTACATTACGCAATAAATGTGTGCTTTGGATAGCTTGAGTGACACAAATAACAGGAAATATAATATTGAAAAGTATTACACTGCCCCCACGGCCTACTTCATAATGCACCCGGTTGGCAACATTTTCAGTGGACAACACTGAGAATAGTGTAACACAAATGATACACAATAATAAACTTGAAACTGCTGCACTGGCCACAAATTTTGCAGCTGCATCAGCATTGTATAACCGAGCGTGTTGTAAAACCACTGATCATAATCCCAGGATTACTAGGTAAATATAATCTTCTACTTTATTTAAACATCAAGTTGAAGATAACAGGAAGTGAATATTTGATTACTACTGGTGCTGAAGGACTGATTGCTCACTGTTTGATAATCTGTTTATAAAATGTAATACACTACACTGCATTTTCTTACTCAGCAATATATTTCTTTCTGTTCCATAGATCAGTGTTTTTCAACCAGTGTGCCGTGGCACACTAGTGTGCCGTGAGAGATCCTCAGGTGTGCCGCGGCAGACTGACAACAGTGTGACATATTTTTTAAACTTTGCTTGTTTTTTACTCCCAGTGCAGGGGTAGTTTGTAGGAGGCATGGCATAACAGCACAATACATACAATATGTGTGTGTTTGTGTGTATGTGTATATATATATGCTGTATTAGGCTACAATGTGTGATTTTTTTAAATTTTGGGATGGTGGTGTGCCACAGGATTTTTTAATGTAAAAAAGTGTGCCACGGCAAAAAAAAGGTTAAAAATCACTGCCATAGATTAAGCCATTTGAGTAAAAATAGTTCAATGCGTTGGATATGTTGCTTTTAGCATTGTGTTTTGCAGAGCTGGGAAATGATGAGCTCTACAACATCTGTATAAGGGAAATGATTTCCTTTATTGATTGACAAATGCAGCAATTTGTCAGAGTATATTGCTGAAGAGCTATGCAATAATGCAACAAAATGGCAGCAATGAAAGTATCGCTTTCATGTAAACAGGATCACTTACCATTATGGTATACATAATTGAAGGGAATTTGATTTGGTTTCCTACAAATTTAATTGAACTAAAATGCACATTTTACTTGATACAATTTTACACACAAAGGAAGTGCATTTTAAAATGTATTAAAGTTTCCAGTCTATTAAAAAAATGCATATTATTTGCTGAAAAAAAATGATTTGATGTTTGTATACGAGGGCTCGTTTTCACTAAGTTGGTATAAATAGTGCCGTAAGCTGCCGAAGTGGCAGACATCTAAAAGTTTATGGCTTAATTTTAATACCAGGTTTCCATTGAAATATTTTGTGCAATGTGTGCAGTCACTCTTTCCGCGTATGCGTAAGTTAACAATGCGTTAATGCTTTCAACTGACGTCGGATTTCAAGAAATTTGCACCATAACAAGTTTTATTCTATGGTAACCCATCCTTCAATTATAAAAGTTAAATGGGACAGTCTACCTTAAAATGTTCATTGTTTAAAGGGACACTGAACCCAATTTTTTTCTTTAATGATTCAGATAGAGCAGCAATTTTAAGCAACTTTCTAATTTACTCCTATTATCAATTTTTCTTCGTTCTCTTGGTATCTTTATTCGAAAAAACAGGAATGTAAGTTTTGGAGCCAGACTATTTTTGGTTCAGACCAATTTTAGCCACCAATCAGCAAGCGCTGCCCTTGTTCTGAACCAACGATGGACCGGCTTCTAAGCTTTACATTCCTGCTTTTTCAAATAAAGATACCAAGAGAAAGAATACATATTGATAATAGGAATAAATTAGAGTGGCTTAAAATTGCATGCTCTATCTGAATCATGAAAGAAAAAAATGAGTTCAGTATCTCTTTAAAAATTAGATTATCCCTTTATTACTCATTCTTCAGTTTTACATAACCAACACTGTTATATTAATACACTTTTTCCCTCTGTGATTACCTTGTATCTTACCCTCTGCAGACTGCCCCCATATCTCCCCATAACAGACTTGCATTTTAGCCAATCAGTGCTGACTCATAAATAGCTCCACAAGAGTGAGTACAATGTTATATATTTGGCACACATGAACTAGCACTGTCTAGCTGTGAAAAACTGCATTTAGATAAGAGGCGGTCTTCAAGGGCTTAGACATTAGCATATGAGCCTACCAAGGTTTAGCTTTCAACAAAGAATACCAAGAGAACAAAGCAAATTTGATTATAAAAGTAAATTGGAAATTTGTTTAAAACGACATGCGCTATCTGAATCATAAAAGGACAGATATTTAGTGGTTTAAATTTATTTTTATATGTAATATTTAGAGCTGCTCCAAGTACAGGCTTTGGGGCCCATTTATCAAGCCCCGGATGGAGCTTGAGGGCCCGTGTTTCTAAAGACCGCTGCTCCAAAACCCTGTCCGCCTGCTCTGAGCAGGCGGATAGACTCTGAGCAGGCGGACAGACTCTGAGCAGGCAGACAGACATCGCCGAAAATCAACCCGATCGAGTACGGGTTGATTGACACCTCCCTGCTGACGGCCGATTGGCTGCAAATCTGCAGGGGGCAAATCTGCAGGGGGCGGCGTTGCATCAGCAGCTCACAAGAGCTGCTGGTGCAATGCTGAATACGGAGAGCGTATTGCTCTCCACATTCAGCGAGGTCTGGCGGACCTGATCCGCACTGTCGGATCAGGTCTGCCAGACCTTTGATGAATATCCCCCCTAGTTGGAGTTTTTGAGTTATGTGCTTGATTTTAATTTTTATATGTAAGTACATAATGAAATATAATTAAGAGCATAACTCCAACTAATATTAAAAAGAGTAAAGTTTGCATTGTTTAAAACTTTAAAATCTCAATTGGAAACTAGGCCTCAAAAAGATTATTTTCCTCTTTACACATAGATGAGAATGCTGTAATGTTTGAGACTTTTCATGTTTAATAGAAACTGGGTGTTAATCTGCAATTTTCTGCTTCTATTTTTTTCTAGGGGACACGTAATTGCATTTGGCAGACGGACCCCGGCTGCAGGTAATGGTGTTAATGGGTCTTAGGAAACTGTTGGTTATTGCAACTCAATGGAAAAAAAATAGACTCTTATTAGCCAATGAGCAATATGAGCAATTTGTGTTAGATACAAAAACAATTTAAACAGATATAATATTATTTAAAAAAAAGTCATTCAAAATTCATTGTGCGTACCATTCTTCAGCCTCCCCTCCAAGCAAAGCTTGATTTATTTATTTTTTAAAAAGAGTGCCCTGCATGGTAGAGTCAAACACAAGCCAAGTTGCCTTCTCTATTCACAGACACATAATGCTAAGGAACCTTATGATTGGCTAAACCTCCTTGCCCATCACTAAACAAAAATACATTTAGAGCATTTTCATTTTGCACTTTTTTTTTTGTGAAAATTTTCTTTATTGAGAAGAATAGTACAGAATTAAACAAGTAAACAAGTAAATAGCACAGGTTACAGTATGCTCATTGTATCACAGGATGAGGGTGCATACAAATAAATTAAACATAGCTGCATTAGGTAGTCATCCCTATATTTGTGGCACAAATACAGTAAATGATGACTACGACTGTTTGACATATTGCTCATTGTAGTATAGCGCTTTATAATACAACATTAGGTCTTTTCAACTAAGATCACAAAATCCTGTAAAATAGGTATACTCTACTTATCCTTATACCCGTGATGTGTTTTGCCCATTACATTTTATAGAATTAAAGTACTCTTCCCATATGAAGTTTATGGCTAAGAAATCATCTATTCTCTTCGTAATAATGTAATGATATCTTTCCATTGACAGAGTATAATTGACTAAAGACCGCCATTCTGAGACTGAAGGAACCTCTACTGATTTCCATTTCCTAGGGATTAGTCTCCTAGCGCAATTGAGTAATAAGATCAGTAGCCTTTGTCTTAGTTTACATCTAATTTTGGGTATATTGTTAAATAGAAATATGGTAGGGTCTAAAGGTAGTTCAATGTTAATTGCTTGTCTAACAGCAAGTTGAATTTCTCTCCAATATTGTCTAATGTAGGGACATGTCCACCATATGTGTTGATAATCTCTATCTCCCGCACATGTCCTCCAACATTTATTATCTCTAAGACTATAAATAGCAGCTAGGCTGACTGGGGTATAGTACCATCTGTACAATAGCTTTAAATTCGATTCCAGTTGTGCTATGGATGAAGTGTGCGCACTCATGTTACTGAAAATTCTTGCCCAGTGGTCAGGGGGTATATGGGTTTGAATTTCGTCAGACCATTTACTTGCGTAGGTCGGGAGGTTTTTGGAATGGTATTCCAGTAATATTTTATATATCAAAGAAATAGAGCCTTTTGAATACGAGTCAGATTTGCATATAGACTCAAAGGGGGTTAGGGGTCTATAGAATTGGGTGCGTTTGGCATATGTGGTGAGATAATGATTTATTTTAAAATATTTAAACCATGGAGTGAAGTATCTTCCAAATGTTTCTTGTAGATCGGCTTTAGATTTAAGGGATTTATTATCCATGGCCATGCAACATGGTATGACTTCCCGTAAAGATAAGTCTGTTACATAGTGAGTAGGCGAAGACATCTGTGTTTCTGGGTTGTGTTTCAAAGGTGTTAAAGGGGACAGTATATCGGAAATCACCGGAAAGCTGATAAGACATTTGTCCCATGTTTTAAATGTTAACTTGGCTATCTCTGAGGTAGAAGAGTGCATGGTCCTGTGTATGTGGGGTATCCAGCAGCTTGCTCCTAGTTGTGTATTTTGTGCCAGGTCATGATCTAGTCTTACCCATTCCTTATGGGTACCATGTTTACACCAATCTATGATCCGTGTCAAAGTGCTTGCTATGAAATAATAGTAAAGATTCAGCATTCCCAACCCTCCTTTTAATTTACGGCTATATAAAATTGCTTTAGCAAGTCTAGGGCGTTTGTTGTTCCATAAATAGGTGCTTATCATTTTGCACTTTTATATTTATTCAATAAAATAATCAGTTTCGAAGTCTCATTGTTGAAAGTGAAATATATCACAATTGAAGTCACTGTAAGCTATCAAAACAAGATAATATTGATTTATGTAAAGAAGATAAAACAGCAGATCCATGTCATGTCACCAAACATCCTATAACCACACAACAATATGTAAAGAAGAGAAAACAGCAGATCTGTGTCATGTCACTAAACACCTATAACCACACAACAATATGTAAAGAGACAACAGCAGATCTGTGTCATGTCACCAAACATCTATAACCACACAACAATATATAAAGAGACAACAGCAGATCTGTGTCATGTCACCAAACATCCTATAACCACACAACAATGTGTAAAGAGACAACAGCAGATCCGTGTCATGTCACTAAACACCTATAACCATATAACAATATGTAAAGAGACAACAGCAGATCTGTGTCATGTCACTAAACACCTATAACCATATAACAATATATAAAGAGACAACAGCAGATCTGTGTCATGTCACCAAACACCTATAACCACACAACAATATATAAAGAGACAACAGCAGATCTGTGTCATGTCACTAAACATCCTATAACCACACAACAATATGTAAAGAAGAGACAACAGCAGATCTGTGTCATGTCACCAAACACCTATAACCACACAACAATATATAAAGAGACAACAGCAGATCTGTGTCATGTCACTAAACACCTATAACCACACAACAATATGTAAAGAAGAGACAGCAGCAGATCTGTGTCATGTCACTAAACACCTATAACCACATAACAATATGTAAAGAAGAGACAACAGCAGATCCATGTCATGTCACTAAACACCTATAACCACATAACAATATGTAAAGAAGAGACAACAGCAGATCTGTGTCATGTCACCAAACATCCTATAACCACACAACAATATGTAAAGAAGAGACAACAGCAGATCTGTGTCATGTCACTAAACATCCTATAACCACACAACAATATGTAAAGAAGAGACAACAGCAGATCTGTGTCATGTCACTAAACACCTATAACCACATAACAATATGTAAAGAAGAGACAACAGCAGATCCGTGTCATGTCACTAAACACCTATAACCACATAACAATATGTAAAGAGACAACAGCAGATCTGTGTCATGTCACTAAACACCTATAACTACATAACAATATGTAAAGAGACAACAGCAGATCCGTGTCATGTCACTAAACATCCTATAACCACACAACAATATGTAAAGAGACAACAGCAGATCCATGTCATGTCACTAAACATCCTATAACCACATAACAATATGTAAAGAGACAACAGCAGATCTGTGTCATGTCACCAAACACCCTATAACCACACAACAATATGTAAAGAGACAACAGCAGATCTGTGTCATGTCACCAAACATCCTATAACCACACAACAATATGTAAAGAGACAACAGCAGATCCGTGTCATGTCACTAAACATCCTATAACCACACAACAATATGTAAATAAGAGACAACAGCAGATCCATGTCGTGTCACCAAACACCTATAACTACACAACAATATGTAAAGAAGAGACAACAGCAGATCCATGTCATGTCACCAAACACCTATAACTACACAACAATATGTAAAGAAGAGACAACAGCAGATCCGTGTCATGTCACTAAACACCTATAACCACACAACAATATGTAAAGAAGAGACAACAGCAGATCTGTGTCATGTCACTAAACACCTATAACCACACAACAATATGTAAAGAAGAGACAACAGCAGATCTGTGTCATGTCACCAAGCATCCTATAACCACACAACAATATGTAAAGAAGAGACAACAGCAGATCTGTGTCATGTCACCAAACACCTATAACCACACAACAATATGTAAAGAGACAACAGCAGATCCGTGTCATGTCACCAAACATCCTATAACCACACAACAATATGTAAAGAGACAACAGCAGATCCATGTCATGTCACCAAACATCCTATAACCACATAACAATATGTAAAGAGACAACAGCAGATCCCTGTCATGTCACCAAACATCCTATAACCACATAACAATATGTAAAGAGACAACAGCAGATCTGTGTCATGTCACCAAACACCTATAACCACACAACAATATGTAAAGAGACAACAGCAGATCTGTGTCATGTCACCAAACACCCTATAACCACACAACAATATATAAAGAGACAACAGCAGATCTGTGTCATGTCACCAAACACCCTATAACCACACAACAATATGTAAAGAGACAACAGCAGATCTGTGTCATGTCACCAAACACCTATAACCACACAACAATATGTAAAGAGACAACAGCAGATCCGTGTCATGTCACCAAACATCCTATAACCACATAACAATATGTAAAGAGACAACAGCAGATCTGTGTCATGTCACTAAACACCTATAACCACACAACAATATGTAAAGAGACAACAGTAGATCTGTGTCATGTCACCAAACACCTATAACCACACAACAATATGTAAAGAGACAACAGCAGATCCATGTCATGTCACCAAACACCTATAACCACACAACAATATGTAAAGAGACAACAGCAGATCTGTGTCATGTCACCAAACACCTATAACCACACAACAATATGTAAAGAAGAGACAACAGCAGATCTGTGTCATGTCACCAAACACCCTATAACCACACAACAATATGTAAAGAAGAGACAACAGCAGATCTGTGTCATGTCACCAAACACCCTATAACCACACAACAATATGTAAAGAAGAGACAACAGCAGATCTGTGTCATGTCACCAAACACCCTATAACCACACAACAATATGTAAAGAAGAGACAACAGCAGATCTGTGTCATGTCACTAAACATCCTATAACTACATAACAATATGTAAATAAGAGACAACAGCAGATCTGTGTCATGTCACTAAACACCTATAACCACACAACAATATGTAAATAAGAGACAACAGCAGATCTGTGTCATGTCGCCAAACACCCTATAACCACACAACAATATGTAAAGAAGAGACAACAGCAGATCTGTGTCATGTCACCAAACACCCTATAACCACACAACAATATGTAAAGAAGAGACAACAGCAGATCTGTGTCATGTCACCAAACACCCTATAACCACACAACAATATGTAAAGAAGAGACAACAGCAGATCTGTGTCATGTCACCAAACACCCTATAACCACACAACAATATGTAAAGAAGAGACAACAGCAGATCTGTGTCATGTCACTAAACATCCTATAACTACATAACAATATGTAAATAAGAGACAACAGCAGATCTGTGTCATGTCACTAAACACCTATAACCACACAACAATATGTAAATAAGAGACAACAGCAGATCTGTGTCATGTCACTAAACACCTATAACCACACAACAATATGTAAAGAGACAACAGCAGACCCATGTCATGTCACTAAACACCTATAACCACACAACAATATGTAAAGAGACAACAGCAGACCCATGTCATGTCACTAAATCCTATAAACACACAACAATATGTAAAGAGACAACAGCAGATCTGTGTCATGTCACCAAACACCCTATAACCACACAACAATATGTAAAGAGACAACAGCAGATCTGTGTCATGTCACCAAACACCCTATAACCACACAAGAATATGTAAAGAAGAGAAAACAGCAGATCTGTGTCATGTCACCAAACACCTATAACCACACAACAATATGTAAAGAGACAACAGCAGATCCGTGTCATGTCCCTAAACACCTATAACCACACAACAATATGTAAAGAGACAACAGCAGATCTGTGTCATGTCACTAAACACCTATAACCACATAACAATATGTAAAGAGACAACAGCAGATCCGTGTCATGTCACTAAACACCTATAACCACACAACAATATGTAAAGAAGAGACAACAGCAGATCTGTGTCATGTCACCAAACACCCTATAACCACACAACAATATGTAAAGAGACAACAGCAGATCCATGTCATGTCACCAAACATCCTATAACTACATAACAATATGTAAAGAGACAACAGCAGATCTGTGTCATGTCACTAAACACCTATAACCATATAACAATATGTAAAGAGACAACAGCAGATCTGTGTCATGTCACTAAACACCTATAACCACATAACAATATGTAAATAGACAACAGCAGATCTGTGTCATGTCACCAAGCATCCTATAACCACACAACAATATGTAAAGAAGAGACAACAGCAGATCTGTGTCATGTCACCAAACACCCTATAACCACACAACAATATATAAAGAGACAACAGCAGATCTGTGTCATGTCACTAAACATCCTATAACCACACAACAATAGGTAAAGAAGAGACAACAGCAGATCTGTGTCATGTCACCAAACACCTATAACCACACAACAATATATAAAGAGACAACAGCAGATCTGTGTCATGTCACTAAACATCCTATAACCACACAACAATATGTAAAGAAGAGACAACAGCAGATCTGTGTCATGTCACCAAACATCCTATAACTACATAACAATATGTAAAGAAGAGACAACAGCAGATCCGTGTCATGTCACTAAACACCTATAACCACACAACAATATGTAAAGAGACAACAGCAGATCCATGTCATGTCACTAAACACCTATAACCACATAACAATATGTAAAGAGACAACAGCAGATCCGTGTCATGTCACTAAACACCTATAACTACATAAAAATATGTAAAGAGACAACAGCAGATCCGTGTCATGTCACTAAACATCCTATAACCACACAACAATATGTAAAGAGGCAACAGCAGATCCATGTCATGTCACTAAACATCCTATAACCACATAACAATATGAAAAGAGACAACAGCAGATCTGTGTCATGTCACCAAACACCCTATAACCACACAACAATATGTAAAGAGACAACAGCAGATCTGTGTCATGTCACCAAACATCCTATAACCACACAACAATATGTAAAGAGACAACAGCAGATCCGTGTCATGTCACTAAACATCCTATAACCACACAACAATATGTAAAGAGACAACAGCAGATCCGTGTCATGTCACCAAACATCCTATAACCACATAACAATATGTAAAGAGACAACAGCAAATCTGTGTCATGTCACTAAACACCTATAACCACACAACAATATATAAAGAGACAACAGCAGATCTGTGTCATGTCACCAAACACCTATAACTACACAACAATATGTAAAGAAGAGACAACAGCAGATCTGTGTCATGTCACCAAGCATCCTATAACCACACAACAATATGTAAAGAAGAGACAACAGCAGATCTGTGTCATGTCACCAAACACCTATAACCACACAACAATATGTAAAGAGACAACAGCAGATCCGTGTCATGTCACCAAACATCCTATAACCACATAAAAATATGTAAAGAGACAACAGCAGATCTGTGTCATGTCACCAAACACCTATAACCACACAACAATATATAAAGAGACAACAGCAGATCTGTGTCATGTCACCAAACATCCTATAACCACATAACAATATGTAAAGAGACAACAGCAGATCTGTGTCATGTCACCAAACACCTATAACCACACAACAATATGTAAAGAGACAACAGTAGATCTGTGTCATGTCACCAAACACCTATAACCACACAACAATATGTAAAGAGACAACAGCAGATCCATGTCATGTCACCAAACACCTATAACCACACAACAATATGTAATGAGACAACAGCAGATCTGTGTCATGTCACCAACACCAAGCATCCTATAACCACACAACAATATGTAAAGAAGAGACAACAGCAGATCTGTGTCATGTCACCAAACACCCTATAACCACACAACAATATGTAAAGAAGAGACAACAGCAGATCTGTGTCATGTCACCAAACACCTATAGCCACACAACAATATGTAAAGAGACAACAGCAGATCTGTGTCATGTCACCAAACACCCTATAACCACACAACAATATGTAAAGAAGAGACAACAGCAGATCTGTGTCATGTCACTAAACATCTATAACCACACAACAATATGTAAAGAAGAGACAACAGCAGATCTGTGTCATGTCACTAAACACCTATAACCACACAACAATATGTAAAGAGACAACAGCAGACCCATGTCATGTCACTAAACACCTATAACCACACAACAATATGTAAAGAGACAACAGCAGACCCATGTCATGTCACTAAACACCTATAACCACACAACAATATGTAAAGAGACAACAGCAGATCTGTGTCATGTCACCAAACACCCTAAAACCACACAACAATATGTAAAGAGACAACAGCAGATCTGTGTCATGTCACCAAACACCCTATAACCACACAACAATATGTAAAGAAGAGACAACAGCAGATCTGTGTCATGTCACCAAACACCTATAACCACACAACAATATGTAAAGAGACAACAGCAGATCTGTGTCATGTCACAAAAAACCTATAACCAAACAACAATATGTAAAGAGACAACAGCAGATCTGTGTCATGTCACTAAACACCTATAACCACACAACAATATGTAAAGAAGAGAAAACAGCAGATCCGTGTCATGTCACTAAACACCTATAACCACACAACAATATGTAAAGAAGAGACAACAGCAGATCCGTGTCATGTCACTAAACACCTATAACCACACAACAATATGTAAAGAAGAGACAACAGCAGATCTGTGTCATGTCACCAAACACCCTATAACCACACAACAATATGTAAAGAGACAACAGCAGATCCATGTCATGTCACCAAACACCCTATAACCACACAACAATATGTAAAGAAGAGAAAACAGCAGATCTGTGTCATGTCACTAAACACCTATAACCATATAACAATATGTAAAGAGACAACAGCAGATCTGTGTCATGTCACTAAACACCTATAACCACATAACAATATGTAAAGAGACAACAGCAGATCTGTGTCATGTCACTAAACACCTATAACCACGTAACAATATGTAAAGAGACAACAGCAGATCCATGTCATGTCACCAAACATCCTATAACCACACAACAATATGTAAAGAGACAACAGCAGATATGTGTCATGTCACCAAACACCTATAACTACATAACAATATGTAAAGAGAAAACAGCAGATCTGTGTCATGTCACTAAACACCTATAACCACACAACAATATGTAAAGAAGAGACAACAGCAGATCCGTGTCATGTCACTAAACACCTATAACCACACAACAATATTTAAAGAGACAACAGCAGATCCGTGTCATGTCACTAAACATCCTATAACCACACAACAATATGTAAAGAGAAAACACCAGATCCATGTCATGTCACCAAACACCTATAACCACATAACAATATGTAAAGAGACAACAGCAGATCTGTGTCATGTCACCAAACACCTATAACCACACAACAATATGTAAAGAGACAACAGCAGATCTGTGTCATGTCACCAAACACCTATAACTACACAACAATATGTAAAGAGACAACAGCAGATCTGTGTCATGTCACCAAACACCCTATAACACACAACAATATATAAAGAGACAACAGCAGATCTGTGTCATGTCACCAAACACCCTATAACCACACAACAATATGTAAAGAGACAACAGCAGATCTGTGTCATGTCACCAAACACCTATCACTACATAACAATATATAAAGAGACAACAGCAGATCTGTGTCATGTCACCAAACATCCTATAACCACACAACAATATGTAAAGAAGAGACAACAGCAGATCTGTGTCATGTCACCAAACACCTATAACCACACAACAATATGTAAAGAGACAACAGCAGATCTGTGTCATGTCACCAAACACCCTATAAACACACAACAATATGTAAAGAAGAGACAACAGCAGATCTGTGTCATGTCACCAAACACCTATAACTACACAACAATATGTAAAGAGACAACAGCAGATCTGTGTCATGTCACCAAACACCTATAACCACACAACAATATGTAAAGAGACAACAGCAGATCTGTGTCATGTCACCAAACACCCTATAACCACACAACAATATGTAAAGAGACAACAGCAGACCCATGTCATGTCACCAAACACCTATAACCACACAACAATATGTAAAGAGACAACAGCAGATCTGTGTCATGTCACCAAACACCCTATAACCACACAACAATATGTAAAGAAGAGACAACAGCAGATCTGTGTCATGTCACTAAACACCTATAACTACATAACAATATGTAAAGAGACAACAGCAGATTCATGTTATGTCACCAAACATCCTATAACTACATAACAATATGTAAAGAGACAACAGCAGATCTGTGTCATGTCACCAAACACCTATAACCACATAACAATATGTAAAGAGACAACAGCAGATCTGTGTCATGTCACCAAACACCTATAACCACATAACAATATGTAAAGAGACTACAGCAGATCTGTGTCATGTCACTAAACACCTATAACCACATAACAATATGTAAAGAGACAACAGCAGATCCATGTCATGTCACCAAACATCCTATAACCACACAACAATATGTAAAGAAGAGAAAACAGCAGACCCATGTCATGTCACCAAACACCTATAACTACATAACAATATGTAAAGAAACAACAGCAGATCCATGTCATGTCACTAAACACCTATAACCACACAACAATATGTAAAGAGACAACAGCAGATCTGTGTCATGTCACTAAACACCTATAACCACACAACAATATGTAAAGAGAAAACAGCAGATCTGTGTCATGTCACCAAACACCTATAACCACACAACAATATGTAAAGAGACAACAGCAGATCTGTGTCATGTCACCAAACACCTATAACCACACAACAATATGTAAAGAGACAACAGCAGATCCATGTCATGTCACCAAGCATCCTATAACCACACAACAATATGTAAAGAGACAACAGCAGATCTGTGTCATGTCACTAAACACCTATAACCACACAACAATATGTAAAGAGACAACAGCAGATCCGTGTCATGTCACTAAACACCTATAACCACACAACAATATGTAAAGAGAAAACAGCAGATCCGTGTCATGTCACTAAACACCTATAACCACACAACAATATGTAAAGAGACAACAGCAGATCCGTGTCATGTCACTAAACACCTATAACCACACAACAATATGTAAAGAGAAAACACCAGATCCATGTCATGTCACCAAACACCTATAACCACGTAACAATATGTAAAGAGACAACAGCAGATCCGTGTCATGTCACCAAGCATCCTATAACCACACAACAATATGTAAAGAGACAACAGCAGATCTGTGTCATGTCACCAAACACCTATAACCACACAACAATATGTAAAGAGACAACAGCAGATCCGTGTCATGTCACCAAGCATCCTATAACCACACAACAATATGTAAAGAGACAACAGCAGATCTGTGTCATGTCACCAAACACCTATAACCACACAACAATATGTAAAGAGACAACAGCAGATCTGTGTCATGTCACTAAACATCCTATAACCACACAACAATATGTAAAGAGACAACAGCAGGTCTGTGTCATGTCACTAAACACCTATAACCACACAACAATATGTAAAGAGACAACAGCAGATCTGTGTCATGTCACTAAACACCTATAACCACACAACAATATGTAAAGAGACAACAGCAGATCTGTGTCATGTCACTAAACATCCTATAACCACACAACAATATGTAAAGAGACAACAGCAGACCCGTGTCATGTCACTAAACACCTATAACCACACAACAATATGTAAAGAGACAACAGCAGATCTGTGTCATGTCACCAAACACCTATAACCACACAACAATATGTAAAGAAGAGACAACAGCAGATCTGTGTCATGTCACCAAGCATCCTATAACCACACAATAATATGTAAAGAGACAACAGCAGATCTGTGTCATGTCACCAAACATCCTATAACTGCATAACAATATGTAAAGAGACAACAGCAGATCTGTGTCATGTCACCAAACACCCTATAACCACACAACAATATGTAAAGAGACAACAGCAGACCTGTGTCATGTCACCAAACACCCTATAACCACACAACAATATATAAAGAGACAACAGCAGATCTGTGTCATGTCACCAAACACCCTATAACCACACAACAATATGTAAAGAGAAAACACCAGATCCATGTCATGTCACCAAACACCTATAACTACATAACAATATATAAAGAGACAACAGCAGATCTGTGTCATGTCACCAAACATCCTATAACCACACAACAATATGTAAAGAAGAGACAACAGCAGATCTGTGTCATGTCACCAAACACCTATAACTACACAACAATATGTAAAGAGACAACAGCAGATCTGTGTCATGTCACCAAACACCTATAACCACACAACAATATGTAAAGAGACAACAGCAGATCTGTGTCATGTCACCAAACACCCTATAACCACACAACAATATGTAAAGAAGAGACAACAGCAGATCTGTGTCATGTCACTAAACACCTATAACCACACAACAATATGTAAATAAGAGACAACAGCAGATCTGTGTCATGTCACTAAACACCTATAACCACACAACAATATGTAAAGAAGAGACAACAGCAGATCTGTGTCATGTCACTAAACACCTATAACCACACAACAATATGTAAAGAGACAACAGCAGATCTGTGTCATGTCACCAAACACCTATAACCACACAACAATATGTAAAGAGACAACAGCAGACCCATGTCATGTCACCAAACACCTATAACCACACAACAATATGTAAAGAGACAACAGCAGATCTGTGTCATGTCACCAAACACCCTATAACCACACAACAATATGTAAAGAAGAGACAACAGCAGATCTGTGTCATGTCACTAAGCACCTATAACTACATAACAATATGTAAAGAGACAACAGCAGATCTGTGTCATGTCACTAAACACCTATAACCACACAACAATATGTAAAGAGACAACAGCAGATTCATGTTATGTCACCAAACATCCTATAACTACATAACAATATGTAAAGAGACAACAGCAGATCTGTGTCATGTCACCAAACACCTATAACCACATAACAATATGTAAAGAGACAACAGCAGATCTGTGTCATGTCACCAAACACCTATAACTACATAACAATATGTAAAGAAACAACAGCAGATCTGTGTCATGTCACTAAACACCTATAACCACACAACAATAGGTAAAGAAACAACAGCAGATCCATGTCATGTCACTAAACACCTATAACCACACAACAATATGTAAAGAGACAACAGCAGATCCATGTCATGTCACCAAACACCTATAACCACACAACAATATGTAAAGAGACAACAGCAGATCTGTGTCATGTCACCAAACACCTATAACCACACAACAATAGGTAAAGAAACAACAGCAGATCCATGTCATGTCACTAAACACCTATAACCACACAACAATATGTAAAGAGACAACAGCAGATCCATGTCATGTCACCAAACACCTATAACCACACAACAATATGTAAAGAGACAACAGCAGATCTGTGTCATGTCACCAAACACCTATAACTACATAACAATATGTAAAGAGACAACAGCAGATCTGTGTCATGTCACCAAACACCTATAACCACACAACAATATATAAAGAGACAACAGCAGATCCGTGTCATGTCACTAAACACCTATAACTACATAACAATATGTAAAGAGACAACAGCAGATCCGTGTCATGTCACCAAACACCTATAACTACACAACAATATGTAAAGAGACAACAGCAGATCTGTGTCATGTCACCAAACACCTATAACCACACAACAATATATAAAGAGACAACAGCAGATCCGTGTCATGTCACTAAACACCTATAACTACACAACAATATGTAAAGAGACAACAGCAGATCCGTGTCATGTCACCAAACACCTATAACCACACAACAATATGTAAAGAGACAACAGCAGATCCGTGTCATGTCACCAAACACCTATAACCACACAACAATATGTAAAGAGACAACAGCAGATCCGTGTCATGTCACCAAACACCTATAACCACACAACAATATGTAAAGAGACAACAGCAGATCTGTGTCATGTCACTAAACACCTATAACCATTTAACAATATGTAAAGAGACAACAGCAGGTCTGTGTCATGTCACCAAACATCTATAACCATATAACAATATGTAAAGAGACAACAGCAGATCCATGTCATGTCACTAAACACCTATAACCATATAACAATATGTAAAGAGAAAAAAGCAGATCCATGTCATGTCACCAAACACCTATAACCATATAACAATATGTAAAGAAGAGACAACAGCAGATCTGTGTCATGTCACTAAACACCTATAACCACATAACATATGTAAAGAGAAAACAGCAGATCCATGTCATATCACCAAACACTTATAACCATATAACAAAATGTGAAGAAGAGAATATAGTAGAACCATCCCATGTAACTGTGAACATTCCACCAATCCTATCAGGACTAGAGCAGGATTATGGGAAATGACAAGACAGCATGCAGCAATGTTAAGAGAACAGAGGAAGAATGAGAGGCAATTTGTCACATGCTATTACTTATCTTAGAAAGATCAATCAGAAAAATACCAGCTTTGTGGAAAACAGCCTGGCAGTCTTTAAAGGACACAAGAGTTAATGGCACAGCAGCATACCGTTGTACAGCAGTTTCTTTTTTTCAATCCCTGATTGGCACCCAGTCTCAGAGTTTACAAGGGTGCTAACTGGTGGGTAGTGCATTGACTTGACTTGCCTACTAATCAAGGTATTGCACAAGAGCACACTTACCAATCACAGACTAAGTATACTCAGATCTGTACAAAACATAAAGCACCCCAATGGTATAGTATCTAAGCAGCCAACATAGTTGGCTGAACTTCAGTCCTTATGAACTTCCCCACACCGAAGAGTCTGACAAGCAACAATCTACTACATGTGTGGACCAAAACAGTGCAGGGCAGTCGTATGATTGGTGGAGCGGCATACACTGAATCGCAATATATATCCATCCTGATTCACAGTCGGTTTCTGATAGCTGGAGCTGTTACCATTTACAACTATAGCCCTTAGTGACCTAAAAGCACAACTTATTGTTTTTAATAAATTGTAAATTTTATGGAATAAATGTATACTTGTTACACCAGCATTGGAGTCCTGAACTGCATTTCTGGCAGTATAGCTCAGTAGTGTATGTACACCTAGAGCACATTAACAGTCAACTATACATAACTAAGAAATTGGCTGGGTGTTTTAGTTAAAGGGATGGTAAAGTCATAATTAGACATTCATGATTCAGATAGAACATGCAATTTTAAACAATTTTCCAATTTACTTCTATTATTTAATTTGCTTCTTTATCTTGTTATCCTTTGCTGAAAGGTTTACCCAGGTAAGTTTAGGAGCAGCAAAGAACCTAGGTTCTACCTGCTGATTGGTGGCTGTATATATATACAGATTGTCATTGGCTCACTCATGTGTTCAGATAGAAACCAGTAGTGCATTGCTGCTCCATCAACAAATGATACCAAGAGAATTAAATAAATGTGATAATAGAAGTGAACTGGAAAGTTGTTGAAAAGTGTACGTTCTACCTAAGATGCCGATTTACCAAATGTCTGTCGGACCTGATCCGACAGTGCGGATCAGGTCCGAAAGACATCGCTGAATGCGGAGAGCAATACGCTCTCCGTATTCAGCATTGCACCAGCAGCTCACAAGAGCTGCTGGTGCAAGGCTGCCCCCTGTAGACTCGCGGCCAATGGGCCGCCAGCAGGGAGGTGTCAATCAACCCGATCGTACTTAATCGGGTTGAATTGTGGCGATTCCTGTCCGCTTGCTCAGAGCAGGCGGACAGGGTTATGGAGCAGTGGTCTTTAGACCGCTGCTCCATAACTTGTGTTTCTGGCGAGTCTGAAGACTCGCCAGAAACACGGGCCGTCAAGCTCCATCCGGAGCTTGATAAATGGGCCTCAATATCATGAAAGAAAAAATGTGGGTTTCCTGTCCCTTTAAGTTTATGTAAATGGTTTCACTGTTACCATTTTTGTTTTTGGAGTTACTATTAACTTTCTATAAATTATTACTGTCACAGAACAGAAGTGGACTATTGAACATTGGGAATATATCCTTTATTAAATATTAAAGGAATATTAAACTGAAAAATGTATTTTGTGATTCAGATAGAGCATACAATCTAAAAAAAAGTTTCCAATCTACTTTTAATATCAAATTTACTTCATTTCCATGGTATTATTTGTCTAAATGATGCCTAGATAAGTGTCTGAAGCACTAAATGGCAGGAAATAGTTCTGCCATCTAGTGCTCTTGTAAATGGACTGCCATCTAGTGCTCTTGTAAATGGACTGCCAAATAGTGCTTGATTATATTAGTAAATTAGAAAGTTTAAAATGGGATGATCTACCTGAATCATGAAAGGAAAAAAATAGGTTCCATGTCCCATTAAATTGACATTAAACAATAAATACAATTTATATTATTCAGTTTATTTCCCATCTCCCTCTAGTCATGGGTGCTTCCATGTTGAAATGTATATTTCACTACATTCCAGTTCTGACCTGTTTGCAGTAACTCTCCTTCAGATACATGCAGTGTAACCTAGGTTCCTCCATGAATAGAGAGAGGTGCACAAAGTGTTCAGTGTCCCTTTAAGAATATACATATATATTTGTATTGACCTATACACATTTTTAACAACTTTGGGACTTTATTTGCTTTATATATTTATAAGTATAGGTAAAGCCATAAGGTGATTCACCTGACCAGTGAGAACAGTAGTAGTAGTCTCTATTTGCTTCTAACATACTACTAAGACAACAGAGGGGGCAGCTCCAGGAAAATCAGCAACAAGCACAAGTTGCCCAAAGAAGAAGGTGTAGGAGAGTTACAAGGGTCCTCATCTCAAGATGCTAAATAAATGTCCTATCAAGCAGGGAGCTTGTACAGAGGTTCTGAATGAACAGGGATTCTATACTAACCCTGTATAATGAGATCAGAAGGTCTCTCGACCCACTCATGGCAAGGACCCTGGCTAACTCTAAAAACTCTCAAATTTCTATCTGTGCTGCATTTGATGGGCACCAGATCATTGGAAAAAAAAGGCCCAATGTGGTTGTGGGGATGAGCCAGCCAACCTTTACCTGGTACCTGAACACCGTGCTGCCTGCCCTCTTTACATGTTCTAGGTATCTCAACATTCTTAGAGAGTCCTCTATCAGCAAATAACTCTTGGCTGCTTTGTAGTCACACACTGCCTTATTCTCCCATGATTGTCAATGCCTGTTAAAGGGACACTGACCCCACATTTTTTCTTTTGTGATTCAGAGCATGCAATTGTAAGCCACTTTCTAATTTACTCCTATTATCAAATTTTCTTCATTCTCTTGGCATCTTTATTTGAAAAGCAAGAATGTAAGTTTAGATGCCGGACCATTTTTGGTGAACAACCTGGGTTGTTCTTGCTGATTGGTGGATAAATTCACCCACCAATAAACAAGTGCTTCCCAGGGTCCTGAACCAAAAATTGTCTGGCTCCTAGGCTTAGATGCCTTCTTTTTCAAATAAAGATAGAAAGAGAACGAATAAAAATTGATAATAGGAGTAAATTAGAAAGTTGCTTTCCCTTTAAGCTCTATGCTTATGAGAGATCGTATTCTAACAGTTTTTTGTTTTCTATTTGGGGGATCTTGAATAAGATAAACCCTGTGTCCTATAATCTACCCCATCAGCAATACAGGTAGCAGCCATATTATGTTCCTATTAAAAAAAAGTTAACAATTGGGGATGGACAGAACTTAGCAGCTTGTCGTTTGGTATGAGACCCAAAAGTTGCTGCCACTAATGTATTTATTTAAAATATTTTACATAAGATTTAATTTTAACTCTATAGATCAAAGATCCTTAAAGGGACACTCAAGTTTCAGTTTTAAGACATTTTCCAATTTACTTCCATCATCAAATTTTGCACAATCTTGTTATATACACACTTTCTGGGGAACAAGATCCTATTGAGCATGTGCACAAGCTTACAGTGTATACGTATAATAGTCTGTGATTGGCTGATGCCTGTCACATGATACAGGGGGCTGGAAAAGGGGAGAAAAAATAAATTTGAGCAAAAAAAATCTACTACTCATTTGAAATTCATAAAAGGTGTTAAATCATTGCCTTTTGAGTATGCACTTGTTAATTATACAATTTTACTTTATTGAATGGTCCTTTATGGTTCTTACATGTTTCAACATTCTTATGTAATGCTGCCCCCTGCTCTTGTGCAAAAAACTATGCAAGAGCAGTGCATGTCAATGAAGCCGAAAAAGCGAGTGTCGGGTGATTTAGCTCACCACCTCGGAGGTGGCAGAGAGAATAAAGAAGCAGTTTCGGCTTCTTACATTTAATAAATCTACCCCATAATATGCACAAAATAAAGGGACAGTCTACAAAATAATTTTTATTGTTTTAAAAGATAGATAATCCCTTTATTACCCATTCCCTAGTTTTGCATAACCAACAGTTATATTAATACACTTTTTACCTCTGTGATTACCTTGTATCTAAGCATTCTCTGACAGCCCCCTGATCACATGACTTTTTATTTATTATCTATTGACTTGCATTTAGTACTGTGTTGTGCTAAATCTTAAATAACTACTTGGGCTTGAGCACAATGTTATCTATGTGGCCCACATGAACTAGCAGTCTCCTGATGTGAAAAGCAAATTTAAAAAAAAAAGCATTTGATAAGAGGCTGTCTGTAGTGTCTTACACACTTTTCAATTTCACTCTGTTGCTCCTGGGGTAAATGCAAGTTGCTGATGAATGCAACAAACATAGACCGCAATGTAAATATATATGTATATGCATACAGTGGGGCAAAAAAGTATTTAGTCAGCCACCAATTGTGCAAGTTCTCCCAATTAAGAAGATGAGAGAGGCCTGTAATTTTCATCATAGGTATACCTCAACTATTAGAGACAACATGTGGAAACAAATCCAGTCAATCACATTGTCTGATTTGGAAATAATTTATTTGCAAATTATGGTGGAAAATAAGTATTTGGTCAATATCAAAGTTCATCTCAATACTTTGTTATATATCCTTTGTTGGCAATGACAGAGGTCAAACGTTTTCTGTAAGTCTTCTGTAAGGTTGTCAAACACTGTTGCTGGTATGTTGGCCCATTCCTGCATGCAGATCTCCTCTAGAGCAGTAATGTTTTTGGATGTCGCTGGGCAACATGGACTTTCAACTCCCTCCAAAGGTTTTCTATGGGGTGAGATCTGGAGACTGGCTAGGCCACTCCATGACCTTGAAATGCTTCTTACGAAGCCACTCCTTCGTTGCCTGGGCGGTGTGTTTGGAATCATTGTCATGCTGAAAGACCCAGCCACGTTTCATCTTCAATGCCCTTGCTGATGGAAGGAGGTTTGCACTCAAAACCTCACGATACATGGCCCCATTCATTCTTTCATGTACACGGATCAGTCGTCCTGTTCCCTTTGCAGAGAAACAGCCCGAAAGCATGATGTTGCCACTCTCATGCTTCACAGTAGGTATGGTGTTCTTTGGTTGCAACTCAGCATTCTCTCTCCTCCAAACACGACGAGTTGTGTTTCTACAAAAAAGTTATACTTTGGTTTCATCTGACCATCTGACATTCCCCCAATCCACTTCTGGATCATCCAAATGCTCTCTAGCATACTTCAGATGGGCCCGGACATGTACTGGCTTAAGCAGGGTGACATGTCTAGCACTGCAGGATCTGAGTCCCTGGCGGCGTAGTGTGTTACTGATGGTAGACTTTGTTACATTGGTCCCAGCTCTCTGCAGGTCATTCACTAGGTCCCCCCGTGTGGTTCTGGGATGTTTGCTCGCTGTTCTTGTGATCATTTTGACCCCACGGGGTGAGATCTTACGTGGAGCTCCAGATCGAGGAAGATTATCAGTGGTCTTGTATGTCTTCCATTTTCTAATGATTGCTCCCACAGTTGATTTCTTCACACCAAGCTGCTTGCCTATTGCAGATTCAGTCTTCCCAGCCTGGTGCAGGTCTACAATTTTGTTTCTGGTGTCCTTCGATAACTCTTTGGTCTTCACCATAGTGGAGTAT
Organism: Bombina bombina; assembly: GCF_027579735.1. Lineage (NCBI taxonomy): Eukaryota > Metazoa > Chordata > Amphibia > Anura > Bombinatoridae > Bombina > Bombina bombina. Next base: position 31,606,816 of record NC_069508.1, read on the forward strand.
GGAGTGTGACTGTTTGAGGTTGTGGACAGGTGTCTTTTATACTGATAACAAGTTCAAACAGGTGCCATTAATCCAGGTAATGAGTGGAGGACAGAGGAGCCTCTTAAAGAAGAAGATACAGGTCTGTGAGAGCCAGAAATCTTGCTTGTTTGTAGGTGACCAAATACTTATTTTCCACCATAATATGCAAATAAATTCTTTCCAAATCAGACAATGTGATTGTCTGGATTTGTTTCCACATTTTGTCTCTTATAGTTGAGGTATACCTATGATGAAAATTACAGGCCTCTCTCATCTTCTTAAGTGGGAGAACTTGCACAATTGGTGGCTGACTAAATACTTTTTTGCCCCACTGTATATACATATATATTTATGTGCTAATATGTGTAGTGTATATACACATAAATATATAGGCATATACATATATATTAAGAAATGCTGCCCATCGCTGAGCCTATGGAAGCATGTTCTTGTGAGCGCAATGCCTCCTAGCAATGTGAATGCGAGCTCACGTTCCCATTGTGATTAACTTGTAATACATTATATCATGCACTGGTATTACAAAGTGGAGCGCTAATATCGCTTGCATGCAAGCAATATTTAGCGCTCCACTTGTAATCTGGCCCAAAGGATGATAAAAAGTCAAAATTCAACTGCCTTGATTCCGATAGAACAAGAAATGTTAAAAATAATTATAAACATTCTAATGCACCTGCAGTATCAAATTGACTTTGTTCTTGTAGTATACTTTGCTTGAAAACATAGCTAGAGGGGTCAGGAGAACTATATGGCTGCAGGCCTAGCAATAATGTTTTTAACCACAATATACATTTTTGGGAAATATAAGGCAACAGTGGTTGCAACACAAGCTGTAAAAATGCTCAAAACACACATATATACTTGAGTCTACCTAGGTATGCTTTTTATAACAATACCAAGAAAACAAAGTACCTTTGATAGTAAAAATTGTAAAGTATTTTTTAATGATATTTTCTGTCTGTAATCATGTTTTATTTACTGGAGTCAAGCTATCAGACAGTTTAAAAATCCAAGTCAAGCTATCAGACACTGTTTTGGAGCTATCAGACAGGTTTAAAACAGTAGTCAAGCTATCAGACACTTATTTGTTAGTACTTTCTTAAGACTATTAAAGGCTGTACCATACATATATGCTAATAAGAAATGTTTTAATGAATACCACAAGCATTTTTGTTATAAATGTCACTCAAATGTAAAAAAAAAAGTCATATTCCAGCATTTCTCTAAGCGTTAAAAACAAAATTCCCCATTGTGCCACTACATTTTCACCACAGCTAGTTCAAACAATGACCCCACTAAGATATCACAAAGTATGGAAACTTTTTAGTGTGGAATTTTAAAAATATAGGGCCCCAAACTTCCCTAAAATTGCAAAAATCATCACTTTCAAGCAATTTCACTTAGGGATAAAAGCAAAATCTCCCATTGTGCCACTACATTTTCACAATAGCTAGCTCACACAATGACCCCTCTACGATATCATAAATTTTGGAGAGTTTTTACTGTGGAATTTTAAAAATATTGGGCCCCAAATGTCGCTCGAATTGCATAAATTGGCCCTTTTCAGCAAATTCACTTAGGAATAAAAAAGAAATCTCCCATTGTTCCACTAAAATTTCACCACAGCTAGCTCACACAATGACCCCTCTACGGTATCACTAAGTTTGGACTATTTTTACTGTGGAATTTTAAAAATATTGGGCCCCAAATGTCCCTCAAATTGCAAAAATAGTCACTTTCCAAACATTTCACTTTGGGATAAAAAATAAATCTCCCATTGTTCCACTAAAAATTTCACCACAGCTAGCTCACACAATGACCCCTCTACGGTATCACTAAGTTTGGACCATTTTTACTGTGGAATTTTAAAAATATTGGGCCCCAAATGTCCCTTGAATTTCATAAATCGGCCCTTTTCAGCAAATTCACTTAGGAATAAAAAAGAAATCTCCCATTGTTCCACTAAAATTTCACCACAGCTAGCTCACACAATGACCCTCTACGATATCACAAAGTTTGGAGACTTTTTACTGTGGAATTTTAAAAATATTGGGCCCCATATGTCCCTCGAATTGCATAAATAGGCCCTTTTCAGCAAATTAACTTAGGAATAAAAAATAAATCTCCCACTGTTCCACTAAAATTTCACCACAGCTAGCTCACACAATGCCCCTCTACGGTATCACTAAGTTTGGACTATTTTTACTGTGGAATTTTAAAAATATTGGGCCCCAAATGTCCCTCAAATTGCAAAAATAGTCACTTTCCAAAAATTTCACTTTGGGATAAAAAAGAAATCTCCCATTGTTCCACTAAAATTTCACCACAGCTAGCTCACACAATGACCCCTCTACGGTATCACTAAGTTTGGACTATTTTTACTTTGGAATTTTAAAAATATTGGGCCCCAAATGTCCCTCAAATTGCAAAAATAGTCACTTTCCAAAAATTTCACTTTGGGATAAAAAATAAATCTCCCATTGTTCCACTAAAATTTCACCACAGCTAGCTCACACAATGACCCCTCTACGGTATCACTAAGTTTGGACCATTTTTACTGTGGAATTTTAAAAATATTGGGCCCCAAATGTCCCTTGAATTTCATAAATCGTCCCTTTTCAGCAAATTCACTTAGGAATAAAAAAGAAATCTCCCATTGTTCCACTAAAGTTTCACCACAGCTAGCTCACACAATGACCCCTCTACGGTATCACACATTTTGGAGAGTTTTTACTGTGGAATTTTAAAAATATAGGGCCCCAAATGTGCCTTGAATTTCATAAATCGGCCCTTTTCAGCAAATTCACTTAGGAATAAAAAAGAAATCTCCCATTGTTCCACTAAAGTTTCACCACAGCTAGATCACACAATGACCCCTCTACGATATCACACATTTTGGAGAGTTTTTACTGTGGAATTTTAAAAATATAGGGCCCCAAATGTGCCTTGAATTTCATAAATCGGCCCTTTTCAGCAAATTCACTTAGGAATAAAAAAGAAATCTCCCATTGTTCCACTAAAATTTCACCACAGCTAGCTCACACAATGACCCCTCTATGGTATCACTAAGTCTGAACTATTTTTTACTGTGGAATTTTAAAAATATTGGGCCCCAAATGTCCCTCAAATTGCAAAAATAGTCACTTTCCAAAAATTTCACTTTGGGATAAAAAAGAAATCTCCCATTGTTCCACTAAAATTTCACCACAGCTAGCTCACACAATGACCCCTCTACGGTATCACTAAGTTTGGACCATTTTTACTGTGGAATTTTAAAAATATTGGGCCCCAAATGTCCCTTGAATTTCATAAATCGGCCCTTTTCAGCAAATTCACTTAGGAATAAAAAAGAAATCTCCCATTGTTCCACTAAAATTTCACAACAGCTAGCTCACACAATGACCCCTCTACGATATCACACATTTTGGAGAGTTTTTACTGTGGAATTTTTAAAATATAGGGCCCCAAATGTGCCTTGAATTTCATAAACCGGCCCTTTTCAGCAAATTCACTTAGGAATAAAAAAGAAATCTCCCATTGTTCCACTAAAATTTCACCACAGCTAGCTCACACAATGATCCCTCTATGGTATCACTAAGTTTGGACTATTTTTACTGTGGAATTTTAAAAATATTGGGCCCCAAATGTCCCTCAAATTGCAAAAATAGTCACTTTCCAAAAATTTCACTTTGGGATAAAAAAGAAATCTCCCATTGTTCCACTAAAATTTCACCACAGCTAGCTCACACAATCACCCCTCTAAGGTATCAATAAGTTTGGAGACTTTTTACTTTGGAATTTTAAAAATATAGGGCCCCAAATGTGCCTTGAATTTCATAAATCGGCCCTTTTCAGCAAATTCACTTAGGAGCTAGCAGCTAGCTCACACTTAGGAGCAGCTAGCTCACAAATTTTAGTGGAACAATGGGAGATTTCTTTTTTATTCCTAAGTGAATTTGCTGAAAAGGGCCGATTTATGAAATTCAAGGGACATTTGGGGCCCAATATTTTTAAAATTCCACAGTAAAAATGGTCCAAACTTAATGATACCGTAGAGTGGTCATTGTGTGAGCTAGCTGGGGTGAAATTTTAGTGGAACAATGGGAGATTTCTTTTTTATTCCTAAGTGAATTTGCTGAAAAGGGCCAATTTATGCAATTTGAGGGACATTTGGGGCCCAATATTTTTAAAATTCCACAGTAAAAAGTCTCCAAACTTTGTGATATTGTAGAGGGGTCATTGTGTGAGCTAGCTGTGGTGAAATTTTAGTGGAACAATGGGAGATTTCTTTTTTATTCCTAAGTGAATTTGCTGAAAAGGGCCGATTTATGAAATTCAAGGGACATTTGGGGCCCAATATTTTTAAAATTCCACAGTAAAAATGGTCCAAACTTAGTGATACCGTAGAGGGGTCATTGTGTGAGCTAGCTGTGGTGAAATTTTAGTGGAACAATGGGAGATTTCTTTTTTATTCCTAAGTGAATTTGCTGAAAAGGGCCAATTTATGCAATTCGAGCGACATTTGGGGCCCAATATTTTTAAAATTCCACAGTAAAAACTCTCCAAAATTTATGATATCGTAGAGGGGTCATTGTGTGAGCTAGCTGTGGTGAAAATGTAGTGGCACAATGGGAGATTTAGCTTTTATCCCTAAGTGAAATTGCTTGAAAGTGATGATTTTTGCAATTTTAGGGAAGTTTGGGGCCCTATATTTTTAAAATTCCACACTAAAGAGTTTCCATACTTTGTGATATCTTAGTGGGGTCATTGTTTGAACTAGCTGTGGTGAAAATGTAGTGGCACAATGGGGAATTTTGTTTTTAACGCTTAGAGAAATGCTGGAATATGACTTTTTTTTACATTTGAGTGACATTTATAACAAAAATGCTTGTGGTATTCATTAAAACATTTCTTATTAGCATATATGTATGGTACAGCCTTTAATAGTCTTAAGAAAGTACTAACAAATAAGTGTCTGATAGCTTGACTACTGTTTTAAACCTGTCTGATAGCTCCAAAACAGTGTCTGATAGCTTGACTTGGATTTTTAAACTGTCTGATAGCTTGACTCCAGTTTTTATTTGGACTTCCATGTATTTTAAAATTACAAATGACTTATTAACCATAATCACAATTGAGTTTTTATTAGCCACATAAAAATATAAAGACACTTAGTACAGAAATATTTTATTGTAAAACATAAACTTTCTGCGGTGTCCCGTCACTGTTATAAGTTTACTTGACAATTCCTGCCCAGTTCACAGCGCAACAAGAGAGCCGCACTGGTAAGCGCGCTATACCCGCATCCGCTTTTATAGAAACACAGAAGGTCACGTGAGGCATAGCGGGCAGTCGCAAAGTGTCCAGTTTCGCGACAGCGTGACACGCAAACGGTGCGACAGGCTCGGCGTACGGGCGGCGGTAGTGAGAGGGTCTGAGAGTGTCTGGGGCAGGGTGAGGGCGGAGGAGGCGGCGCTGCTGCTGGCATTCCCTGTGCACTGTGCCTGGTTTCCTGTATCCTCTCACCCGGGCTCTCGCTTCCTCTCGCGTCTCATGTAAGGAAGGTCCCCGCAGCTCTCGCTGCTCTCGGCCGGAGCTGAGGGGTCGCTTTACCTCCTTCAGGTGCTCGGACAAGAAGAACCGGAACCCAAATGGCGTCCAACACGGACAGGGAGGTGATCCTGCCAGACTATCAGGTGAGGGGCCCCGTCCTGCAGGGAGGCAGCCGGATGGGAAGGGACCTGTTGCCGGAGACTAATAGGGGGCTCCAGCTCCCTCTCTCGGGGGGTTGTTTGGCTCCTCTCCGGACAGCTGCTAATTGTTCTCTGCTTGGCACGAACCTTCCTGCTTGTCGGGAAGTTCCTGGGATAAAACTTGTATCGGTGACGGCTGCGGTAGTACGGGATGGGCTTGTTCCATTCATATGGGCTGAGGGCTGACACATACCCCTAGGTCTTGTTACAGTGTAAATAACTAGTGTGTCTGGTTCTTGTGCTGCTATGTGTTTTACCTAGGTTTAGCAGTTATCCTGTCATCACAAGGGGTATGTATATGTGTGTGTGTATATATATATATATATATTGTGCTGCAGAAGCTCTTGGTGCTGTACAAATAGTTATATATATTACATATAGTAATATATGAACCTAAAATGGCACTGAGGAACAGCCTGCAGAAACTATATACCTTTTTTTATTTAACTTTTTTTTTTGGGGGGGGGGGTCATTAAATTCTAAATCTTTATAACCATCAGTCTGTTTATCTGCTAGTCCAGTGCAAGTAAGAGATTGCAGCAGAGTAATAAAATTGACTTTTTTTTTCGCCTCCCTATCTTTAACATTAAATGGACTGCTAATGCTATAGTAATTTTAACCCCTAACTAGTAACCTATGGTGATCTTTGTATGCACCTGTGTGTTTGTATTTATCTCTAGCTATCTACTCATGTTACTTGTATATGTAGGGGAGCAAAGTTACCAGTCCAGAAGGAAAATAAATATAGGGAAAATATTTCTTACTTGTCTGGGACAAATGATTTTTTTTTTCTATCTTAGAGGTCTGGAAATTTTCACTTATCTTACTCCTTTTATTAATAAGAAACTTTACTCCCCCCCCTTGTTTTTTGACAGTGAGCTAGAAACTTATTTGCTTTAATTGTTAAACTTAAGTTATTTATTTCCTACTCTACTATACACGTGTGTGTGTTTTTTTATTTATATATCCAATTCTTATAGAATCAATATGTATTTATATCTTATCTCTCTATCATGCGTTCTATTGTATAGAGTTTTTATGGGTAGGTTATGAGTTGTTTTTAGGATGCTGTTTGTTTTATGTATATATCATTTTATTTTTAAGATGACATTATTTTTCTTTCTGCTTTGAAAATGAAGCAATCTTGCAGAGAGCGAAATGCAATTAAAGGATAAGACTAAAGCTGGTGTCGTTTCTACATGACACCTGTATAAAAATCCAGTTCAGTTATTTAAACACATCATCCTCTCTCGAGATCTTGTGTGATCTGTTTACACTGTACTTTGTAATAGAACAGACAGTGTAAAATGATTGTGCAGCTTTTGTTTGTTTTTTTCTTTCTCATATTAAATATTTATTTTCCTGCTGCTTTCTTGAACACTGTATGCGCTAGTCTTGTAAAATTCTAACTGATATTTTCAGTACTCCTCTTTCATTTTAGCAACAGGCCATTTGTACACACATGATATTGACCATGACTTGCTTCATACCATATAAGTCCTTTCTTCAGTCCTCTGAATAGAAGCTTTTTGCAGTCTTGAAAATCTCTTTGTATATCAAAATGTTAGGTCATTTGTGCCTGTCACAAATATCAGTTAGTGGTGCATCTGACAAAACTGTATAACATATATATATATATATATATATATATATATATATATATATATATATATATATATATATATATATATATATATATAATTACACATTTCTTATGGCTTTTGTTTAAAAGTCACTTATGTAGTAAAATTATTATAGTTTAAAAAGCAAACATTCTAAATTCAATTTCTGCTGGGTTTTCAAAGAGATGGTTTTGAGTATGCTTAACACAAATATTCCAGATTTGGTGCTTGAGTATAAGTAGCAAACACAATTGTTTTCTTTTGTGTTTATTGCATATTGAATTGATATATGTGTGTATATAAAGAGACATTCCGGTCAAAATTTAAATGCACATTGGATAAATTACATATTTGAATGGAAACATATTTGCAGTATAAATGTATTGCAAAAATGCTTCTAGTGAAAGTTTATCACTGTTTTAGTGTTAGCATTTTTATCTGCACGTGAAGCATAGCTAGATATTCTCAGTTCACCAGCATTTTAAATTATATCATGTCAGTAATTAACAAATTGAGTCATTACCAGATGGTTCAAGCACATTAGGGGCTCTGAGCAAGTGTTGTGTTTAAAATGCTGGTGCATACTTAAAGGGACAGTCTACACCAGAATTGTTATTGTTTAAAAAGATAGATAATATAACCGTTATATTAATCTGTTTTGCCTATGCAGACTGCCCCTTATCTCAGTGCTTTTGACAGACAGGCAGTTTAGCGCTGCGGAATCTGTTGCTGCTCTACAAATAACCGATAATAGTAATTTGGTCAGTCAATGCAGACTCCTAAAAACTCCATGGAAGTGAGTACAATGTTATCTATATGATACACACGAACTAGTACTGTCTAACTGTGAAAAACTTTCAAAATGCTCTGAGCTAAGAGGCGGTTTTTATCGGTTTAGAAATCATTTTGAGCCTACCTAGGTTTAGCTTTTCAAAAATACCACCAAGGGAACAAGGCAAATTTAATGATAAGTCAATTTGAAAGTTGTTTAAAATTGCATGCCCTATCTGAATCATGAAAGTTTAATTTTGACTTGACTGTCCCTTTAAATACAATTTTGAAACAGCTATAGCTTTTATTTGAAGCATTTTTGCTTATAAATGCATATTACAAAAATGCTTCTATTCGAAAACTGAAATGCATCCATGTGAATTTCAACTTTGACTGCATTGTCCCTTTCAGAGGTGGGTATTGCAGGTGGTTTGAAAACCTAGTTTGCAGTTTAGAGGCCAGCAAGAATATAGAGAACGTAAGAAACTGTCTTTAGGAGATGTGCAATGATTGGTAATAAAAAGGGCTATAGGTTAGTTCTAAGACAAAGGTGGCAAATATTAGAGGATGTGTTACATTGTTTAAAGAGACAGTAAACACATTGAGATTCTAATATAAAGTGTTTAGTTAAAGGGACAGTAGACACATTGAGATTCTAATATAAAGTGTTTAGTTAAAGGGACAGTAGACACATTGAGATTCTAATATAAAGTGTTTAGTTAAAGGGACAGTAGACACATTGAGATTCTAATATAAAGTGTTTAGTTAAAGGGACAGTAGACACATTACAAGACATTTCTGTTGTCTTGCTATAGAATATTGTATAAGCCAAGGTTAAACAGTTTTAAAATTATTCTTGTTTGCTTATGAAATAGCCAAAATCCAACCACCATTTGCTTATTTTAGAGTTAAAGGGATATGACCCCCCAAAAAAAAATTATCTTTTGTTATTCAGACAGAACATATAATTTAAAACAAAACATCCCTTTTTTAATTCTATTATTACATTTGCTTTGTTCTCATGATATTCTGTGTTGAAGAGATACCTAGGTAGTCATCTAGAGCACTATATGGCAGGAAATAGTGCTGCCCTCTAGTGCTGTTGCATATGGATAACATTCTTGCAAAACTGTTGCCATATAGTGCATTCAGACATGTTCATGCTCCTGAGCTTACCTCTTTGCTTTTCAACAATAGATACCAAGAGAATGAAGATTTGACCATAGAATAAGAACGTTGTTTAAAACTGCATGCTTTATTTGAATGATAAAAAAAGAATATGTTGGGTTTTATGTCCCTTTAATCTGTGCTTGAGGCTGTAGATAAGGCTCGCCACTGGCATTATGGTATTGTAAAGAGTGTTGCTTTGCAGTTATCTGCTGAGGCCAGTTAGGGAAAGATATGTTGCAGGGTTAGCCTTGGGAAGTCTGCAAGGTGCATTTACAGCTCTGTGAATTAGAAAATCCACAATTCCAGAGCTAAATCGCAGGAAAAGGCTGCAAAATAGGTAATTCAATTAGATTGCAAGGTTGTTTCATTATGCATAACTAATTATTTTATATTAGAATCTCCAGGTGTTTACTGCCCTTTCTAATAAAAACGTATCTTGTATGGGTATGGCACCTTGTTTTCTTTATTCACTGTCTTTATTTGTATTATGTACTACTTAAAGAAACATACATATCAGGAGAATGCCTTTCCTGTACAACTGTTGCTACAAAACGAAACTAAAATAAGGCTTCTCCTTTTTGTTTATTTTGATCCTTTTTTTTTTTTTTGCATCTACTTTATTTGCATACTTATTAAAGCAGTGATGTAGCCCCATTCAAAGATGGTGTCAGGGGATCCATTGATGACAGATTCTCAACTGTACAGATCTCTCTAATCCGTGTGTGACCTAGAAACCCTCCACTGCAGGACCTTTTTATTTATTTTTGACAGCCCTTTTTACCAAGATGGTCATTATCAGGCCTACATTCATATGTCCTCTCTGGATCTGCAGTATTTCCCTGTGCACTGCAACCTGTAGGTCAGGCATGGTTGGGAAGTGGTAGCTCTCAGCCTAGTACCTGTCTCCTTCCAATTAGCAAGGGCAGAGCAGATTTTTCTGATGCCTGGGTTTGTCCAGCCCTGCTTTTAGGAGTACACTACAAAATAAAATATGTAGGCTTATGTGATATGACTTTGGTGGCAATATATATATCTCCATTATCGTTGGAGTCAGTGTGTACTTATCATGAAATGTTTCCCACAATGTCTGTTCTGTCATCTGCTGTTACTCTTCTGTTTGCATATTTTATGTTTGCTGGGTGTACATTGATTCATTCCTTGGCAACAGCATGCTGGAATTTGTAGTTTTGCAGGCAGTAGGCTGACTGTAGACCTATTAAACCAGGAGGCGCACAGTATGGCAGAAGTGCTTGGAACAATTACACCAGCTGTTTGTGAACTTATGCCATAACTCCGTCAAACCTTTTCGAGGACTTATGGCTCTGGGTATTTATCAAACTTTGTGCATGGACATACTTTCTTGGTTGTTTTGTCAACTCCTTGTCACTTTAAAGGGACAGTAAACAAATGTTATTGTTTAAAAAGACAGATAATCCCTTTTACTTACCATTCCCCAGTTTTGCATAATATATTAATATACTTTTTACCTCTGTCATTACTTTGTATCTAAGCTTCTGCAGAATGCCTTCTCATCTCGGATCTTTTGACACTTGCATTTCAGGCAATTAGTGCCTTCTCATAAGTAACTCCACACATGAACTAGCACCCTCTAGCTGTAAAAAAAATGGTCAAGTGCATTCAGATAAGAAGCGGCCTTTAAGGGCTTAGAAATTAGCATATGAGCCTACCTTGGTTTAGCTTTCAACAAAGAATATAAAGAGAACAAAGCAAATTTGATGATAAATGTAAATTGGAAAGTTGTTTAAAATTGCATGCCCTATCTGAATCATGAAAGTTTAATTTGGACTTTACTGTCCCTTTTTAACACTACCTTAAGTTCTGAAGTGTAAATTGAAGCTTTTCGTAGTGAGTTAGGCTTTGAAACATATATAAATATCACTACATTTCTGTGTGTGCCTGAGTCATGAGGAAGTGTTGTAAGAAAATTATTTTTGTTTTACTTTACTATGTCATATTGACCTTGGTCATGTTTGTCACATATTGATATCTGAAATCTACATTTTCTCTTTATTTATAAGGAACTCTAGTGTATTTCCTGTTGTGCTTAAAATGTATGATTTCCTTGGTGTCTGTAGCACTCAGATTTTTACGTTTCACTATTTTATTTTTTTATATATTGTTC
>NC_069508.1:31623313-31653313 GCF_027579735.1 Bombina bombina
AATGAATGTTCCTAAAAATGTTTTTAGAAATGTTTTTTAATTTACAAAATCAGTGTTTGAAACAAATCTAGCAATCTTCCCCTATCCCAATGTTTCTTCTTTTATATACAGGTGGCCCTCGTTTTACAACGGTTCAATTTACACCGTTTCAGAATAACAACCTTTTTTTCCAGTCATGTGACTGCTATTGAAAAGCATTGAGAAGCAGTGCATTTATTAAAATAGCCAGTAGGTGGAGCTGTCTGCTTGTGTTGGAGAAAAGCCAAGCAAGCTGAAATTAATCAGTTTAACCAGACCTGAGCTATCGAGCAGATTTCAAAGGAACAAGATCTTCCTGTCTATAAATCAGTCCAGATTGGAATGCATAGAAAGAACTGTTTGCAGAAAAATGCAAGTGAAGTCTGTGTTATGTGATTATTTTATTAGGTTTATAATGCTGTTTAGCATTTAAAGTCTTCATTTCAAAGCTTTAAAAATAATGTATTAGGTGTTGCTTATGACAATTTTGAGAGGGGCCTGTAACCTATCTCCCTCACTTCCCATTGACTTACATTATAAACTGGGTTTCAATTTACAACGGTTTCGATTTACAACCATTCCTTCTGGAACCTAACCCTGGCGTAAACTGAGGGCTACCTGTATTGCTAAGGAATTATTTTATATAGATGGATGCACCACACTGGACACGGATTCATCCTTAAAGTTATGGTAAATCTTTGAAACTTAGAAAAAAAATAAAGGGGACATTTAGACATGAAGTATAAAAAAAACCTCAAGTTGAAAGTACCTTCATTTTACCGCAGTTTATATGGGGCTGAGCGCCTCCAGCTACCCACGGCAAAGCGCTATTTTTTGTTTCTATCTTAGCCAATAGCAGGATGGCTAGCATGGTATTGGATAAGAGGTCTCATTGAGAAAATGGAGCTTTGCCACGGGTGACCGGTGTTCTGTTGAATAGCTACCTTGTCCAGATTAGCTACCTCGACATGCGCATGCTGACAATTTCGTAATCGCACGCCACAAATATTGAATGGAATGTGTGGAGTGCGATTATGTAATGACCAGCATGCAGAGATGCAAGTAGCAAATCGCGACTAGGGAACTGATCTGCTTATTTAATTGCATTGTTAACGCTGGCCATGAACATGCACGCATGCACATGCCCCCGTGTTCACTAATCTATCTTTTTTTTTTTTTTTTTTTAAATTGCCTCCGCCTGGGGGAGTTCAAGTGGGGCAAAGCCTCCCTTGTAAACCTCATTACTCAAGGTTCACTTGGGGGTGAATGCCAGATGAAATAGAATCAGCGCTGCGCCCCACCGATCCTCTGGCATCCACCCCATGTGAATCTTGGCTCCCTTGAACCTCACAGGTGGAGACAAAAAAATAGTGGAGATGGAAGATTTGCGGTGCAACGTGTATGTATCTTGACGCCTACACTGGGCATGTTATTGTGTGACTTAGGAACTCCCCCCACCGGCATTTGCAGCCATTCAGCGCTTGGCAACACATTCTGATGAGTGGGATCTGCGCAAATGTGGTCCTATGTTTTCTTTTTTTCCCATCTTCGAGATTTGCTACCTGCGTGTGTGCATGCTGGTCATTACATAATCGCATTCCACACATTCCACACATTCCTTCCAAGAATATTTGGTGTGCAATTACGTAATTGTGAGTGTGCACACATCGAGGTTGCAAATCTTGATATGGTAGCTATTTTTGACAGAACACTGGAGGCGCTCAGCTCTGCTAAACTACAGGAAAATAAAGGAACTTTCAGCATGATTTTTTTATAATTGATGATTGAATGTCCCCTTTATTTTTAGCACTGGTAAAGGCTAGGATTTACCATCACCTTAAGACACTACTCCGTTTTTTATGTGTGACTTCCCTAATTGAAACTTAAAACGTAATAAACATTTGTAAAATCACTGCTTGATCTAAAATACTGCGAAACTTAAATGTAAAAAAGGCTGAAGTGTAAAGGAATATAAAATACAGGAGTAGTGCTGTATTTACACTTTGTATCATGCAGTGCTATATTGCACTGGGCTTTTGTTTCTCCTTCACATACAGAAATGCAGAGAAAACCAGTATAGCAAAATTTGCCTGTCTAGAATATTGTAAGAGATCTCGCAATACTGGAGAGTTTTGCCCTTTTTCTTTTAGCATTTAGTGAGTTCAGCCCTTGTGAAGTCTGCACTACAGGGGCTGCATTAGGCGCTATATATTGGGCTTTAGTATAGTATACATACAGATAAGATAAGGAAGCGTTTGTATAGAAAGTGGTAAGATAAATACAACTCCAGAAAGAAAGAGGAATCCCAGTGAAATCTCCAGATAATTTTTTTATTAAGATCAAAAATTAGTTTTACATTTTACAAATAAGGCTCAAATCAAATGGAATAATGACATAAGACCTGCAGACGGGCTGTCTTGCGCATTTTGGCTCGCAGGTGGCCTTACTTATAGACTGACGTCTGATTTCCCTGTATGCTCAACCAATATATAATGTAGACTTCCATATCCCTACAGTGAGAGATTCTAAGTGCTCATTTTGCAAGAAAGCAAGTTGCTTGCTGTTTGTTTACACGTTCTTTTTCTTTTTATGCTTTACTTTGATTTAACAATCTTTTTACCAAAGGTGCACTTTTTAGTATCCCTTTAACCATATACGGTGTGATGTTAACTTTATCACTTTCCTAATGTTTATGTAGTCATAAAACTGGTTTTAAAACCATGACACGCATGACGTGTTGATGATCCCAATCTAAGTGCACTCCCATTGACAACTGTATGTCATTATCTGTCCAGCAACTGCTGAAATGCTAGTTGTGAAAGCTGGTAAGTCATCCTATACATGGTATATATCGGCAATAGAGCGTGCATTGCAAAGCATTTGCTGAACAGTGGTTTTTGCACACAGTTAAAATAGCAAAACCCTGTAAAAAGTTGTTGAAAAGTTCCCTTTTACAGCCAGTTAGTGGCTGGGTGTAAATAGCTCCTGCGCTGATCAGAACAAGCACTATGTGACATGTAGCAGGGTTAAAGGAACAAACACAATGTTTTTCTTCTATTATTCAGATAGAGCATACAACTTTCCAATTTACTTCTATTATCCGTTTTGCTTCATTCTCTTGCTATTCTTTATTGTAGAAGCAACAATGTACTTTTGGGAGTTAGCTGAACACATCGGTAAGCCAATGATGAGGTATATATGTGCAGCCACCAATCGGCATCTGGCTCCCAGCTCCTGAGCCTACCTAGGTATGCTTTTTAGCAAAGGATGCCAAGACAAATGAGTGAATTAGATAATATAATACATTGGAAAGTTGTTTAAAATCTTATGCTCTTTCTGAATCCTAAAATAATTTGTTTTGGTGTTTCATGTCCCTTTAAGGTAGACTACTTTATATTTAAAGGCATATTCTAGTGTAAAAGTAAAAAAACAACAACTTTGTTATAGCATTGAATTTGTAAAGTAATTGTTTTCACTGTAATACATAGATTTCTTTCCTGTGCAATCTGGAGGCTTACACGTGTCTGCGTCAATCACTGGCTCATCCTTATCTAGAGCAGAAAGTTCCGGG
Source organism: Bombina bombina (assembly GCF_027579735.1). Taxonomy (NCBI): domain Eukaryota; kingdom Metazoa; phylum Chordata; class Amphibia; order Anura; family Bombinatoridae; genus Bombina; species Bombina bombina. The sequence continues at coordinate 31,626,903 of NC_069508.1, forward strand.
ATTGCAAGTCTGCAAACGCAAGAAGTTAAACGCCTAGTAAAGTAAGGGATTTTAAAATAAAAAAAAAAAAAATGTTCTAACAAAATAAAAAGTAATTTTTATACTAGACTGTCAAATGTATGCGGCCCTTTGTTAGAGAAGTAGAAGAGCACAGTTTGCTGAGGTAAATTACAAGAGAAGCAAGCAAAATATATAACGCATTGTGTGTGCTTTTAACTAGTAAACACTTAAGAGGGAATTTCTGTTTTATCTCTTTAAAATTGCAATTTACTTTTAAAGGGACATGAAACCCTCCCCCATTTGTCATTATGAGAACATACAGTTTAAATACAAAAAAATGTCAATGTATTTCAGTTATCAAATGTATTCTTACTTGAACAGCATACCTAGGTAAGTAGCGTGCACTTGTGTGGAGCACTACTTGGCTGCAAACACTGCTGCCATCTAGTGCTCTTGCAAATGTCTTGATACTGCTGACACATTCTGTTCCAGACACACACTCTCCTGAACCAAGAAAATGCGGTAAAATTATAATAGAAGGAAATCCTAAAATGTTTGGGTTTTCTTGTCCCTTTTAACCTGCGCCCCAAAAAAATGCAAATGAGAGAGAGACGCATATAGGAATCTTTATACTTTGAAGTGCTGTATCAGCAGAGGGAGGAAACTTGATACACTGATCAGCTGATGACGTTTGTATCACTGTGACTATAGGTCTACTGGATTACATGACATTGCTTAAAGGGACATAAAACATGTTAGAATAGAGACAGAATATAATAATGTACTTTAACTGCAAATTTATACTGCAGTGCCTTGCCATTAACCATTTCTTTGTTTCAACTCTTCCCCCCACACAATTCCTTCTATGGCTGTATCTATAACCTTTGACATAGTAGAATGCAAGACTTTAACACTCTGGAGCATCCCTAGAAGCAAATGAGCTGCTGTGAACTTGGTTAAAATACAATGCCTGTGTTTCTGATGCTAAACACTAATAAGGGGGGTGGCTCAGACTACTCCAAGCAGCATGGCTATGTAACTCATTTTGCTTATTTTTTTAAAAAGGATTTTAAAATACTTCCCTGCCATTTTTAATTTTTTTTTATGCAAACTATTTTTACTTAATTAGCCCTTTTAGGATATGCACGGATCTCAGCATGTTTTATGGCACTTATGTCATTATTATACGACTAGTGAATCATGAGCGCAAATGTATTTTATCGTGGCTTGAGGCCTGGGGTCTCATCCTCTCAATATAAATACAGATATTCAAGTCGTTTATGTGATCACGTGCTAAAATGCTGGAGCCATATGGCCAGAGAAGGCATCTGTAAAACAGTGCTTCATGTGGGTCTTTTGAATTCTATTTTTAGCTTTTTCATACTGCAACACTTTTTTTTTTTTTTTACTTTTTTTTTTTTTTTTACTTTTTTTTTTTTTTTTTTCATCTTTACAAACAGTTTAAAAGAGGAAAACCTAAAAACAAAAGTGTATCTGTAATTACTGCGTGTTTTTTTTTTTTTTTTAAGTTTGGTTGTCTCAGTGTTGTGTTCTTTAAAATTATAATACAATATTAACTCCTTCACGCCGATAGGATGTTCCATGGTGTCCTTACAGCGCTGGGCTTTAATGCCGTTAGGATGGCATGGAACGTGTGTGTGTGTGTGTATATATATATATATATATATGTGTGTGTGTGTCCTACAGCTTCACCCTTTTATGTAGGCAAGGATCGGCCGGGGGGGGGGGGCTGCCAACAGTGTATGGAGTCCCCCATGATGTGATCCCGGGCTTGAAATCGCATCAACAATCGTGTGATTTCACTTTTACTAATAGTGTTTATGTTTCGATGTGAAAACTATTATACTGGCAGGAAGGGATTAATCTGTAATTTGTTTAGAGCATTTTGTTATTGCAAGAGTACTTGTTAGCACTTGTGTGTTAATTATTTCAGAGTTAAATTTTCCTACAGAGACATGACCAGTGATTACATGCGTATGTACTTCCTGATTGTTTCTCAGGCTGTGTCCAGTTCTAGAGCAGAACTGCTTTGCAGTTCCTGAGCAACAGTTAAAGGGATAGAAAGGTCAAGATTGAAATGTACATTTTCAGTAGAAGTATTTTTCCATTACACTTCCTTTAGCAAAAATACTTTGAGTAAAAGTAATTACTTTTTTTCCCACGGGCTACGCAGATATGCTATGAGGGCCTGTGCACCGGTTTTCAAACACAACACCACCTAAATGAGTCAGCAGTGGCTTATGACACACGGTCTTCTCAGTCACAATATACACCAGCTCTATGAGCTTGAATGCTGGTGCACGGGCTCTCACAGCATATTTGCGTATGCTGCAGAAAAAAGTAATAACTTTTACTAGAATCATTATTAATCTTGACCTTTTTCTTTCCCTTTTTAACCATATAGTTAAACTTTTGCTGAGATTAAACAGTTTCCAACAAATGTGCAATAGTAAAACTAATTAGAGCATTTAATAATTGCATTAGAATAACTGTTGAAATGGATTTGCTGCTACGTTGCAGAGCTGGATTAAAATGTACAATATACTCTTCCTAGTCATTTCTTTCTGTTTGTGTCACTGTCAGGGGTTCCACCAGTACTAAATTCCTCTTCATTTAGTCACAGCTGTTGAGGGCTGCGCGATCAAGATAAGTGACGGCAAGAGGAAAGTAGAACAATGAGCTAATCTGAGACTTTTGGCAGTCTGCTGTCCTGCTTTACTGTTCAACAGTTGTGATCGCTCTATAATGCAGAGCTGTTCCAACTTTATCTGCAGCATCTAAAGGCTGCCAAAGGATCTTAGTATTTCATCAACGCCACGAAAGGCTTCAGCTACACGATTATTCTGTGTTGTTTCTTTATACAGAAGAATCTAAAGCAAAATTTGGCACTAGAGGAAGATTTAATAAGCTCAGGTCTTTCCAATGCTACATTAGTTGCATACGTTCAATTCTCCAAAGGTAAGGCGCAGCATGTACATTTATTTCTTTGTAGTAAATCTAGAAATAGAATTACTGTCGTATGTGTGATACATCTAGCAAGAATTGCAGCTGCTTCTTACTTTTAACATGTGAAATGAATCTATCAAGGTAAGTGACTTATTGCCAGCCCATGTGACTCACCCAGGTTACAGCAGAGAGGTGCTTTCGTTACGCTGTTCCCTGCATTGCTGTACATTGCCATTCACTTGCTAACAGGTTGCTGCTGTCTGTGTGGACCTGAATGTTACTCATAGGACAGGAATGCAAGCTTTGCCACGATTGACTAATTTGGAGAAAGCACTGAAACTCACAAAAATAAGCAATCTCAGCTGAAAGTTGTTTGCATAATACCTTACTCCTTCACAGCCAGGCCTACTCCTCTGCATAGGGCATTGCCCAATAACTAACAGTACTTATTTCCCATATAGCTGTGAGAGGGTTTCCTACTGAACTTACTGATGACATGGAAAAAAGTGTCTGTAATCGCAAATGATTGCAGACGCCGCTTGTTTGTGAGTATTTCTTGCCTAACGTGATTTAGAAATATGATTCCTTGAAACAAATTAGATTTTATGACAATACAAAATGCAGAAAGAAACATCAACGGCAAATGTAGTACTACTTACCGTGTCACTGGTTGCAGGGCTTGACAAACCCAGTAGCCATAGAGCTACTGGCCCATATGTATATGCTAGAAGCTTTTTTGTTATTGGAAGTTTATTGCAAAAATGCTTCTGTTTCAGACTGAAATGCAGTTCGTTTTGACCTTTCTATCCCTTTAAGGCACAGTGAACACTAAGATTGTAATATACTAAGCATGATTGGCCAGTTTAATAACAACTTTGCCATATACTTTCATTGCTTATTTTCTCCCCTTTTCCTCTAATTTAAGTCTAAAAATTATGGATTTTCCAGTCCTGAAAGCGCACGGTACAGCTTCACAATCCTGTCACATATCTGTCTGTTTATGCTTAAATCACTATATATTTCATGAAAATACTTAAAAAAATAATAAGTTAACTTTCATAATTTTTTTTTTTTTTATTATTATTATTTTTTTTAAAACTTGTTTAAAATCCTACTGTTCAGCGTTCCTCCGCCCGCATGAAAAAAATGTTTTGGGTGTGGGGTGACGAATACCTCTAGATCGAATTCATTGGTCCCCCAGTGACGTCTCAAACTGTTCTGTCTACGCCCCCGGGTTGAAGTGCGCATGCGGCCATCACAGAATTTCCTCCATGTGTAGATGCGTGTTCATGATAGCCGCATGCGCATCTCAATGAAAAGGGAATTCCTTTGACTTACGTAACCGCATTCATAAAAAAAGCGATCGGACGAAGATGCACGTGTACGGCAAACAAATTCAGTAACTAGGGTGTCATATAGAGCAATAGATGCGGCTTTTATATTTTAATTTTATGCTATTCATGTGTTAATTCATATCATAAAAATTGAAATATTTCTCATTTTACGATTGGGGGAAAAAAAAATGTATTGGATACTAATCAAGCATTCCACATTACATTTTTTTTTTTTGATCATTGTATAATATGTATCTGAGTGGAGAGGGTATTGCGCATGCGAAAAAAAATTGTCTGCACGAGAGCGAGCACGGCTCAATACATATACAGCGGGTGGGACCGCTCTTGCGTATTACACTAGAAATGCAGGAAGCTAGCAGGGGGCAGAGGAACATAACAAAAGGTACCAAAAATAAAAGATAAATATTTTTAAATTATACACGAGTATAAAGAAAAAAAACTTAGCGGCTATATAGTTTTAGATTTGGTGAATGCATTGCATAATTCACATTTCTTAAAACTGACTTTCACTTTAAGCCAAACAATTGTGATTTTGTTAACACAATGACGACAGCAAGCCTTTTCTTCTCCAGACACAAGCCGTATTGGCTACTCAAAATAAGGAAGGGAGTGGGTGGAGTTTGACCACTGAAAAACTAATGCAGCAAACAATTTGTTAATTTGCTCAAATATAGTTTGGACTTTGTCTAGCTGTGGATTAACATATCGGCAAACGCAGAAGCCAGGGAGTCACTGGCTCCTAGAATTCCACCCCTGGCTCCTAACTTTTTGGGCTATAATCCACATATCGCTACACAAATACTACTGCCTGGCTCCTAATTCTTTAAATGTTTTTTCTGTATTCTAATAGATTTAAACAGTGCTCGACAAATCTTGTTTATTACAGTTTGTCCCTTTTTTTTTTTTAAAATGCTTCCAGCAGTGATACATTCAGGTACGAGAGGCCTTAAAGGGATATTATACTCATTTTTTCTTTGCATAAATGTTTTGTAGATGATCTATTTATATAGCTCATAAAGTTGTTGTGTTTTTTTTTTTTAAAATGTATAGTTTTGCTTATTTTTAAATAACATTGCTCTGATTTTTCAGACTCCTAACCAAGCCCCAAAGTTTTATTTGAATACCGTCAGCTACCTTCTCCAGCTTGCTCCTGTTTGTGTAAAGGGTCTTTTCATATGCAAAAGAAGGGGGAGGGGGGAGTGTCTGATATTTGCCACTTGCAGTGGGCTTTCCAGCTGCCTTTTCAACAGAGCTAAACTGAGAGCTTCTAAGTAAGTTTTTAAACAGTTTTATACTGGATTTTTATATCAGTATCTGTGCATCTTATTCTTTATAGTAGTGTCTATTACATGCAGTTATATGAAAATGAGTGTATACTGTCCCTTTAATGTTTCTACCTACGTATGTGCCTCTACCTCTGTGCTTTTTCTGAGCGACTACAGCATTACATGTGATGTCGCCTGCCCTCTGTAATGCACATAGGAGTGCACATACTTCAGTATAAGCATGGCGATACCAAGTACCTAAGCAAGTTCCATTGCTGGTGGCATTAAAAGATAGTAAAGTCAAAATTAAACTTTCATGATTCAGATAGAACCTGCAATTTTAAGCAGCTTTCTAATTGACTCCTATTATGAAATTCTCTTCGTTCTCTTGGTATCTTTATTTTAAAAAGCTTAAATGTAAGCTTAGAAGCCGGCCCATTTTGTTTCAGCACCTGGGTAGGGCTTGCTGATTGGTGTCTAAATGTAGCCAACCAATCAGCAAGCACTACCCAGGTGCTGAACCAAAAATGAGCTGGCTCCTAAGATTACTTTCCAGCTTTTTAAAATAAAGATACCAACGAGAATGAAGAAAAAAGATAATGGGAGTAAATTAGGTTGCTTAAAATTGTCTGCTCTATCTGAATCATGAAATTTTATTTTTGAGTAGACTATTCCTTTAAAGAAACAAATTGCATTTTACAGTACAGAGTTAACAGTAGCGAGCTGTTACGAGCTATTGTTTTTGTAAACCGATTAATATCGCCTTTTGTTTTGTGCTTCAGTACTTGTGGAAATTCTATTTTATACTTGCAAGAGACAAGTGTCTCTTATCATCTTCTCGGTCATTTCCTGCTCCCTTAAATAAGGAGGATGTGTTTGCAAATTGGTCCGAGCTAATGGTCTGCTGGGGAGGAAGTGGAATTCTTGCTGACATGACTTTTCAATTGAGTCGACTTGAAACTCCAAAGTGCTTCTATATGAACAGTTATAGTGAGTTTGAGGATTCATTTGTCCCCTAAGAAGTGTATTTAAAGGGACACTCAAGTCAAAATAAACTTTTATGATTCAGCTAGAGCAGCAGTTTTAAGACACTTTTTTAAATTTACTTCTATTATCAAATTTTGCACATTCTTTTTATATTCACACTTTCTGGGGAACGAGATCCTACTGAGCATGTGCACAAGCTCACAGGGTATACGTATACTAGTCTGTGATTGGCTGATGTCTGTCTCACGATACAGGGGGCCAGAAATTGGGGGGGGGTCTACTGCTTATTTGACGTTCAAAGTAGGTGTTATTGCATTGTCTTTTATTATGCGAATGCGAATTTTGCAATTCTACTGCATTTAGTGATCTTTTAGCCAATCGTATTGCGCCCCCCTTGGCGTCAAAACCAGGGGAGTTGTTAACTTGCTGGACAGCAAATAGAAAAATAGACTGAGCGGAGGAAAGGCAAAATGTATTGCAAAATTAAATGGTAATTATTTATTTATATAATTTTAGCATCTACATTGGTTTTGATGAAAGTACCCAACATTCACTTTTTTTTTTTTATTACAAATATTGTTGAGAAAATAGTTTAATGAGTTAACACCTATTGACAAATTATTTTTTTCTCCCATTTTCCAGCCCCCTGTATCACGTGACAGACATCAGCCAATCATAGAGTAATATATGTATATGCTGTAAGCTTTTGCACATGCTCAGTAGGATCTTGTTACCCAGAAAGCGTGAATATAAAAAAACTGTGCAAAATTTGATAATGGAAGTAAATTGGAAAGTGTCAAACTGCTGCTCTATCTGAATCATTAAAGTTTATTTTGACTTGAGTGTCCCATTAAGCTTCCAGCCTTCATCACCCACAGCATATTGTGCAAGAACAAGCTAACAGCTCCTGCTCTTTGGAGACCTACATAACCCCCCCCCCCCCCCCCCCCGCACAATGCCTGAATGTGAAAAAAGCTGTTCTTCTTCTTTCCCCAGCTTAGCATAAGTGATGTACCACAATGTCAAACTGGGAAAAGATTCCTATTTTATAGAAAGTATGAACTCTTATCAACACCACCAATTACATCATCTTTTACTGATGGAGCCTAAACGACTTGCTGTCTAATTTTTTCTTCTCTATAAGTCAAGAAGTTGTGTTTTGTGTGTTTTTTAAGGCACAGTCTACAATAGAATTTTTATTATTTAAAAAAGATAGATAATCCCTTTATTACCCATTCCCCAGTTTTGCATAACCAACACAGTTATATTAATATACTTTTTACAGCTGTGATTACCTTGTATCTAAGCGTCTTCTGACAGCCTCCTGATCACATGACTTTTAATTTATTATCTATTGACTTGCATTTTAGCCAATTAGTGCTGTTGTGTGCACAACTCCAAGGTAGTGAGCACAATGTTATCTATAAGGCCCATATGAACTAGCAGTCTCCTGTTCTGAAAAACTAATAAAAAAAAAAACGTGATAAGAGGTTGACTGTAGTGGCTTAGAAACAGGCAAACATTTAGAGGTTTAAATGTTATAAAATATATTAATATAACAATGTTTGTTGTGCAAGGCTGAAGAATTGGTAGTAAAAGTGTTTATCTTTTTTAAACAATAACAATAAAAGATAACAATTTTAAGTGATTGTCCCTTTAAATAAAGCTATTCTATCAGTTTCTTTAATATGATATTGTAGTTGCCATAATGTGCTATATCGGGCTCTTTGAGAGATATTGATTTGTGCTGATTAAACGTGCTGTTCTGTAATCCTGCAGTGTCTGCAGCTGAAGCAATTAGCTTAATAAAATATGAACTAATCTCTAACCCTAAAAGGGCAATTTATTTTTTATGCATTGATGTTTGGAGTGGGGGGGGGGGGGGGGCGCTTATCCTTCTGAAATTCCACAGACACATGCATCATGGTTTAGTCGCAGAATTAAAATCAAGCATTACTCCTTAATGCAAAAGCTGTTTACTAATGTTTAAAATATTCTCTTAAAAGCCCTGATGAGAAATGTAGATCACTGCTGTCAGATTTCTATTAAATTCTCAGTTGGGGGTACCGTTAAAGAAACATACTGTAATGCAGGGCTCGACAAACCCAGGAGCTAGGGAGCCCACTGGCTCCTAGAATTTTACACCTGGCTCCTAACTGTTTAGGTTATTATCCATATATCTATATAGAAATGCCATTGTCTGGCTCCTGTGTAATGTATTTGATCATTTAATTAATTCTCGATTGTGTGTGTGTGAAACCCTGGTAAAGGGGTTAAACCCAGATAAAGCCAGCTTTAGATCAACAATGCTAAACTGGGACCTAGCTCTGGTGAGCCAATGGCCAGAGGCATATGTGTGTAGCCACCAGCTGGTTCACATTAGTGCATTGCTGCTCCTGAGCCTACGTATGTATCAACAAAGGATACCAAGAGAAAAAAATAAATATGAAAATTGTAAATTGATTAGTCTCTGAGAATTACATGAACCATGGAAGTTTAATTTTGACTGTCCTGTCCCTTTTTTAAAGAGCCTAGTTTATATAATGTTGTGTTGGTCATAAACGCAGTGAATGTTTGTTGCATATTCACCATACAGAGGAGGGGGTACTAGATACAGCAATAATCTAAACATGCTACGTCCATTAGTACTGTAAATCTCTAAAGACCAGTCTGGAATTCAATGTGTCCTTCAGATGATACCCAAAAGTCTCATTAAGAATTTATTTGCTGCTTCTGTCTTGTTTGTTCATGTTGTAAATAAAGATTGATTCCCCACCCCCCCACCATCCTGTTTTTCTATTTTGTTACTAAAGATAAAATATCATTAAAGGGACTTCAAACCCATTTTTTTTTCTTTTATGATTCAAGTAGAGCATACCATTTTAAATTACTTTCCACTTTTGCTTCAATTTCATTTGTTTCGTTCTCTTGGTATTCTTAGTTGAAAAAGCAGCAGTGCACTACTGGGAGCTAGCTGAATGCATTGGGTGAGCCAATAACATGAGGAAGCCACCAATTAGCAGCTCCTGAGCCTACTTAGGTAACCTTTTTCAACCCAGTATGCCAGGAGAACAAAACAAATTAGTTGATAATAGAAGTACATTGGTTAGTTGTTTACAAACACCCAATCTCTCTGAGTCATGAAAGAAAATCATTTCTAGCCTCTTTGGGGCAGTGGTTGAAATATGCTGTAGGGTAATGCCATAAAATGACATTATCACTGATTTTACTTAAAGGGACAGGCTAGTGAAAAATAAACTTTCATGATTAAGATAGGGCATGTAACTTTCCAATTTACTTTTATCATCAAATTTACTTTCTTTTGTTAGTTGAAAGCTAAACCTAGGTAGGCTCATATGCTAATTTCCTAGCCCTTGAAGGCCGCCTATTTGAATGCATTTTGACATTTTTTTTCACAACTAAAGGGCGTTGGTTCACGTGTGCCATATAGGTAACATTGTGCTCACGTCCGTGGAGTTACCTGGCTAAAATGCAAGTCTGGCAAAAGAACTGAAATAAGGGGGCTGTCTGCAAAAAAAAAGTGCATTAATATAACTGTATTGGTTATGCAAAATTGGGGAATGGGTAACAAAGGAATTATCTATCTTTTAAACAATAACAATTCTGGTGTAGACTTTCCCTTTTTTTTTTAAGCATTTATTTTGTTTATTTTATTTTTTGAAACAATTACACATTCTTAATTACAGACTGAAAAGTGTGATGCTGCATATATATATAGATATCTACAAATTAAACTACTAGTGTTTTGTTTGCTTGAAGCTGTTGAGGGCCACCCTAAACCTTTGCAGGGTATGAGGGCCCAGTATATGGAATACAATGGCTTTTTACAAGTAAATGATAGTCTTTAGTTTCTCACTGAAAGCCGGTGTGATCATGTGTTATGCTGACGGGAATATAGTGATCTCCTTTTAGCCTCTCAGTGCCGTGTGCATTCTTGGTTTAATGTGCTGTCATCACTGTATAGAGATGTTTGTGCCTCGAGAGACTAGCTTTCCCAAAGCATTACTCCATATACTGTGGTTCTATACGCATTCCAGTTATCGGCACAAAAATGAGACCTGCATCTCTTATTCTATCAAACGTTGAGAACAAATTCCCTTAGCATCTGTGCTGTAATGAGTCACAGCTTGATAAACCTGATCCCTATGTCCACTGAAGCACTTGTGGAGTATTGCTGCATAATACCTTGTCAAGCTTTTGCATGCAGTGAGTCATTATGTTGATACTTTGGATACACGGGGGGGGGGGGGAAGATTCTAAAACCTAGACTCACCGAGTTGTCAGATCTATTCTGATGAAGCAAACGCAGTATAAGAATCCCGCTATTAGATCCTACAAGACGAGTAAAGTGATCTGTCATCTGTCTACATACTCTACATTGTGCTGATGGCGGATGGATTGTGTTTACTGTGAGTGATGGCTGCTGTCTTCAGATACCTTCAAATCAGCATTCTGTTTATATGGTTCAGAGCTATATTTTATCCTAAGTAGTTTTGTTCAGTGGTTCCTAAGTGTGAGTGATGTTTTGTCTCCAATGCTAAATGGAGACTTCCACATGCAGATTATTCTTCCTCATCAGCATCTGTTGCTTTGCCTTCTGGTTTCCTTATGCTAAAAGAAAATGGAGCAACTGGGCCATGACATAGGAAGCAGTCCCACCCACTATCTACATAGGCCTCTTAAAGGGACAGTCTACACCTTAGTCATTTTAAAGTCTTACCTTAGATTAATCTGCAAATAGCCTCCTGCACCCCTTTTTATATCCGGCAGCAGGAACAGTAAAAAAGTTATTTTAAAATGATGGCATCATGATCTGGGCTGCATCTAATAACTCTGCTAAATAGCATTGACTGTCTGAATTCAACTAGTGAGCCTTTTGTGATTGGATGCCATATGCAGCCCAGATTGTCGTCATTGGGTGGAGTTTGGCAGCTATTTCAAAGTGGCCAGATACAATATTCATTTTAAAATAACTTGTTTACTGTTCCTGCTGCTCGATATAGAAAGGGGTGCAGGAGGCTTTCTTTCGGCTTAAAGGGACACTAAACCCATTTTGTTTTTTCTTTCATGATTCAGATAGAGCAGCAATTTTAATCAACTTTCTAATTTACTCCTATTATCAATTTTTCTTCGTTCCTTTGCTATCTTTATTTTAAAAGCAGGAATGTGATGCATAGGAGCCAGCCCATTTTTGGCTGAGAACCTGGGTTATGCTTTCTTATTGGTGGTAAATGTAAGACTCCAATAAGCAAGCGCTATCCATGGTGCTGAACCTAAAATTGCGCCGGCTCCTAAGCTTTACATTCCTGCTTTTAAAATAAAGATAGCGAGAGAACGAAGAAAAATTGATAATAGGAGTAAATTAGAAAGTTGCTTAAAATTTCATGTTCTATCTGAATCATGAAAGAAAAAAAACTGGGTTCAGTGTCCTTTTTAAAAGGACAGTCGGGCACAAAAATGTTATTGTTTAAAAAGATGATCTCTTTATTTACCATTCCCAAGTTTTGCATAACCAACACTGTTATATTAATATATTTTTTACATCTATCATTACCATGTATCTAAGCTTCTGCAGGTGGCCTCCTTATCTCAGATCTTTTAACAGCACTAATTGCCTGAATTGCAAGCCTGACTCTTAAATAATGCCACTAGAGTGAGCACAATGTTATCTTATGGCACACATAAACATACAGTACATATTGGCTATTCACCGACAGTGTGATTAGAGGTAGACTGCAGAGTTTTAGAAATCAGCCTATAAGCCTACCTAGGTTTTAGCATTTAACAAAAAATACCAAGAGGAAAAAGCAAATATGAAGATAAAAGTAAAATGGAAAGTTGTTTAAAATTACATGCTCTATCTACATCATTTAATGTTTTTAATTTGGACTTTACTGTCCCTTAAGTTAAGACTTTAAGACGACTAAGGTGTAGACTGTTCCTCTAAGGCAGTGCTTTCCAAATGGTGTGTCAGCGGCAGTGTGTAGGTGTGTCAGCGGCAGTGTGTAGGTGTGTCAGCGGCAGTGTGTAGGTGTGTCCCTGCTTCAGCACAATTTTTTTTTTTTTGTTTGTTTGTTTTTTTGTTTTTTTTTCCCGACATCCCGCCTGCCTGCTACGCATATCACATGGTTGACACGTGATTGATACCTAGTGGGTCACAGATCATCTTAACCAGAAGCTCCTGCTCTTGATATATGGATAGGAAGTAGAAGCTTAAAAATGCAAGTTAGTTAACCTCCAGTTTGCTAGTACAACTGAATTACTGTGTCGCAAAATGATGTAGATCTAAAAAGTGTGTCACCAACATGAAAAGTTTGGAAAGCTCTGCTCTAAGGGCTAGTCTTTAAGAGTGTCATATTAAACTCCCACTGATTGGATGTTCATTGGAATTGTCATAAAAAAAGTTCTTCCCAGTGGGCCGGCATAACTATAGGCACAAAAAAGTACACCTACTTTTAATGGCAAAGATTTATACAAATGGCATTTGATTAGCTAAATTTTACCATCACTAAGTCAAAATTAAAACTTTCCTGACCTGATAGAGCATTCAATGTTTTACTACTTTTCAATTTACTCCTATTATCTAATTTGCTTTGTTCTCTTGGTATCATTTTTTTGAAAAGCATACCTAGGTAGGCTCAGGAGCTGCAATGCACTACTGGGAACTAGCTGCGGATTGGTGGCTGCACATATATCTTGTCATTGGCACACCCTATGTGTTCAGCTAGCTCCTAGTAGTGCATTGCTGCTCCTTCAACAAAGGGTACCAAGTGAATAAAGCAAATAGAAGTGAATTGGAAAGCTGTTTAAAAGGTATGCTCCGTCTGAATCATGAGACATTTTTGGTTTTATTTGCCTTTTAAGGACTGGGTCAGACTAATAACTACAGGATATTTCTCCATAGTGATATAAACATTGCACCATGAGCCTACACTGCCCTACTGAACAAGCAGTTTTTTCCAACTTTTTGTTCAATTAAGTATGGCTCTTTCATCTTTCTGCTGTCAGAATAAATAAAAGAATGCTAAGAATGTATATTAAGCCTATTGGAATATTCTGCCACTTCATAAAACCAAAGCAAATGTGCACGGCTCTTGTTAATGTGAAATAATGTATTAATATAATATTCCTGATCCTTTCTCTCCTTTCTTTTCATGCTTTGAGTTTCCAATTGCTGATATAAAAATAAAGATAAAGTAAATGGTGTTCAGACATTATTTTCCCAAAGATTAGCAACCAAAATCAGTCTCTTACTTGCAGGGATATTGTAGGATAACAACAAAATGCTCTATTGTCTTAATGTAAATCAGGGCTCGACAAACCCAGGAAGCCTCTGGCTCCTAGAATGTTATCCCTGGCTCATAACTTTTTGGGTTATTCTCCAAATATGTATATACAAATACCACTGTCTGGCTACTAAAAATGTTTGGCTTCTAAGTATTCTTCCTGGCTCCTTAAATTGAAATAGTTTGCCGACCACTGTTTAATGCGTGCAGATTTGTTAAACACTGTCAAAGGTGCATACTTGGAGCACTGCGTTGTCCGTTCAGATAAGAATTTAGCAAGTGAAATTAGGACCAGTATACATATGTATCCTCTGATCACCTAATCTGGGGTGGCACAGCAGTTTAACCCCTTGTTCTGTCGAACTCCAATCTGACGTCACTTCTGGTGACTCTTCTATTTTAATATCTGTTTTGCCTCTGTCTGGGGGGGCGCACCGCCGATCCTCTGTCATAAACCCAGGCGGAGGCTAAATAGATAGTGAAGATAGGCGATTACAGTGCCCATCTGATTGGTTGTGAATCCTGTCACTCACTGGACACGGACCAATCGGATGTATCGAATCATCGGAAGTGACGTCAGATTGGAGTTTTCGATGTATTGGAGTTCTCGATAGAACACCCTTAGCAGGTGTTAAATGCACACTGTGAGAAGAGTGTTTTTATTTAAAACGTGTTTAAACTAGAATATCCCTTTAACTCTGTATTAGAGAGATGAAACTCAAAAATTTGCTTTTATGATTGATCATACAATTTAAAAAAAAAAAAACTTAAATTTTACTTCGATTTAATTTACTTCATTCTCTTGTTATCCTTCATTGAAAATACCTAGGTAGTCTCAGGAGCAGCAAAGCACTACTCGGAGATGGTGGCTGCACCGATATGCCTCTTGTTGTTGGCTTATCGAATGTGGTCAGCTAGCTCCCAGTAGTGCATTAATACTCTAACAAAGGATACCAAGAGAACAAAGCAAATTTGATAGTACAATAACTTTGCAATTTATTTCTATTAATGTTGCTTAGTTTTTTTTGGTAACCTTTGTTAAAGAGTAATCCTAGATGAGTCCAGCAGCGTGCGCGTGTCTTAAACCACCTGGCAGCAGTTTTTACAACTATATATAACTAATATATTACTACGTACAGGTGTACCTCACTTTACAGCGCTTCGCTAATACAGCGCTCTGTGGAGCTGAAGTTCAGCCTCCAAGGATTTTGAAACAGTGCTGTAATCGTTGTGAGATTGCGAGAAAAGTGACTGGCACCATTTTGTTATGCTTAGTTCACTCTGTTTACAGCATTACAGTGCAATCTGTGTATGTTCTATAGTCTGGCAAAATTTACTATAGTAATTGTCACTATTTTACAGGTATTTATTGAATCGTAATTGAATACTGTGCTAGTGTTAAACTAAACATAGCACTATTGCACCCCTAATATATGTTAGTTCAAACATGTTTTTAAACACACTGGCAAGTGAAAAGAAAGCTAAAACCGCCTTGTTTCACTTTAAGGCGGTTTTCACTTTACAGCGGGACTCCGGTCCCTAACCCGCTGTATGAACGGGGTATACCTGTACAATGTTGCAAACACTGCGGCCATAGACTGCTATAAACACAGCCATGCTTCTAAGCTATCAACCTACCTAGGTTTAGTCTTCAACAAAAAAAAATACCAATAGAACAAAGCAAATTTGATGATTATAGAAGTAAATTTGAAAGTTGTTTTTGTAAAAAGTAAAAAAAAATATTTGTTTCATTAATGTTGGCCTCGACCTATCACATGGCTTTCAGCAAACAAATTTCCCCATTTTCATTTTGACATTAACCTTCCACGGTATCCTGCATTGTGTTTGTGATTTGGTTTCCACCAAGATTCTTTTTTGTGTGTCCTTGTTTGTCATTTGAGAGAGCACGTCTTCTACATTGTCGTTTTTAAAACCTGCACAACCAGTTTTTCATTCATAGGTGATCAAAAAGTGAAACTGCACTTAGATGTTGCAAGATGAACTTGAATTTCCAACACTAAGTGTCGAGAGCACCAGTCGTTTCCCAGTATAGATAACAAATATGTAACTGGAAAGCAGTAACTGCCTGACTAGGGCTATGCAGTTTTAGTATTATAATATAATATTGCAGCTTTGTTTGAAGAGAAGGCTGAGTTTTACCACTGGCTCCTGCAATAAAGTAGAACACAAAACTCGCTAACTGCCTTCCTTTAAAGGGACATTATACTCTAGATTTTTCTTTGCATAAATGTTTTGTAGAAGATCCATTTATATAGCCCATACAGGTTTGTTTTTTAAAAATGTATAGTTTTGCTTATTTTTAAATAACGTTACATTGCTCTTATTTATAGACTCCTAACCAAGCCCCAAAGTTTTAGAATACCAACGTATACCTACTACAGCTTGCTCCAGTTTGTTTAAAGGGTCTTTTCATGTGCAAAGGAAGGGGGGAGTGAGGACTGTCTGCTATTTCCCACTTGCAGTGGGTGTTCCAGCTAACTTTTTTTAACAGTGCTAAACTTGGGAGCTTCTAAGTAAGTGTTTTTTTTTTTTTTTTTAATGGTTTTATACTGGATTTTTTTTTTTATCAGTATCTGCATATTCTTTATAGTAGTGTATATTACATGCAGTTATATGAAAAGTGGTGTATACTGTCCCTTTAACTAATGTATTGAAAACATTATAGAATGTAATTCTCAAAGGGATTAAACGCACAGTAAAAGCACTGCTCGGTAGCTACAAACTACCGGTCACACAACTAGGTCATGTGACTACTACTGCTGTTTGGGTTAGCAGCAGGTTTTAAACACAAGAATTGGGGCGTTGCTTATGCATGTCATTTCTTCATTATGGTCCTTTATATTAAGAAATCTCCTAATGGATAACAGCATTTTACTATTCTAGAATATCCCTTTGAAAAATAAATTGTTGTGATGTAACTGTTTTATTCCCCATTGTACTTGGCTAAATCAAATTGTTTTGCTGTTTTATGTTTAAATTTTTTTATTGGGTTTTATAAATACAAAAAGAATTTGTAAAACAGTAAAAACAGTAACATTACCTATCCCTCTCTTCCCTCATCTCCACCTGAGAATTATCTAGAAAACATATTTCCCAGTAGCGCCCTACTCATGACTCTGTGTTCCTAGAATGACAGATCCAGAGTTGGTCTTTTTATAACTTCCCAACTTACTCCATTCATAGTTCGGAGCAGCCTCTGTAGGTATCATGACTAACTCCAATAGTCCTGATCTTTTTAATATGTTAGTTCTCAGAGTCTTTGCTGATGGGTGCCTCTGTCGCTAGTATGTAGTCCACTGAGCAATTGTTCCTCTGAGACTCTAACCTTATTCAGTTGAATATAACTTTCTTCAATAGATATTGTTAGACCATAACTGATTATCTAAGTTGCAATATTAAAAGGGGGAGAGGGTGCAGGAATAAGAGTAGAATGCATCAGCAGAGACGAGGAGAGAGAAGGGGGGTGTAGGGAGAAGCAATAAACCGCATTACTTTAACATCATTATTGAGGGGAAAGATATATAGGGGGAAGTGACGACCTTTGCTCTTCTTTAGTAGTCATCATATCAGTAGATTGTAACATGTTGTTAGCTAACGTCCAGATCCAGACCTCTCAGCTCTATCTCTAAGTTCTAGATCTATTTGCTTATCCAGTAATACCATATCTTATGTACTGTTTCTCTGTTGTCTAGTATTCCTGAGGCTAATTCATACATGGTGTATGTATGCTGGATTTTATTAGTTATCTCTGTCCATGTGGGGGCACCAGTTTTCCAATATCTGGCTATGCACATCCTTGTGATTGTGCACAGAATTCTGATAAATGTATTGATAAATTTGTTATATCTATTGAAATGCTCGTATAAGAGTGCATGTTGAATCGTAAGGACTATATTGTCACCAAGCATCTGGCTGAGAAAGGTATTTAGTTGTCTCCAAATCCCTGCTATGTCTCTACAATCCCACCACATGTGCCTGTATGTCCCTATTTCCCCGCATCCTCTATAACACAGTCTGCTTCCTTGTGGTTGTATGTGTGCAGTTCTCAGGGGTGTTAAATACCATCTATAAATCGTTCTGGTTATATTCTCTTTCAGGTCCACACTTAGAAGGCCCTTATCAGCCTTTTGAAATATTGTTTTGCTGTTTTAAAGGGACATGAAACCCCAATTTTTTTTTCTTTCATGATTTAGATAAGTTTTAAACAGCTTTCCAATGTACTTCTATGTGCAGCTCCTGAGTCTACCTAGATATCCCTTTCAACAAAGGATATCAAGAGAACAAAACAAATTAGATCATTAAAGTAACACTGGAGAGCTCGGTTTTTTTAATCACATGATCTATATGAAAAAAAAATATTTGGGTTTTTATGTCTCTTTTATTGAATGTGTAATGAACTTGAGATCATTTAGGGGGAACTGTAGTATGTTTCTATTTGGAAAATGTATAGTATGTATTGAAATAAGTTTTTCTTCTGTTAAGTGTGATCAGTCCACGGGTCATCATTACTTCTGGGATATTACTCCTCCCCAACAGGAAGTGCAAGAGGATTCACCCAGCAGAGCTGCATATAGCTCCTCCCCTCTACGTCACTCCCAGTCATTCTCTTGCACCCAACGACTAGATAGGATGTGTGAGAGGACTATGGTGATTATACTTAGTTTTATATCTTCAATCAAAAGTTTGTTATTTTAGAATAGCACCGGAGTGTGTTATTATCTCTCTGGCAGAGTTTGAAGAAGAATCTACCAGAGTTTTGTTATGATTTTAGCCGGAGTAGTTAAGATCATATTGCTGTTTCTCGGCCATCTGAGGAGAGGTAAACTTCAGATCAGGGGACAGCGGGCAGATGAATCTGCATAGAGGTATGTAGCAGTTTTTATTTTCGGACAATGGAATTGATGAGAAAATCCTGCCATACCGATATAATGTCATGTATGTATACTTTACACTTCAGTATTCTGGGGAATGGTACTTCACTAGAATTACACTGTATGAAATACATAAAGCTGTTTAATAACTAGAGATTATGTTTAACGTTTTTGCTGGAATGTAAAATCGTTTTCATTTGCTGAGGTACTGAGTGAATAAATGTTTGGGCACTATTTTTCCACTTGGCAGTTGCTTAATCTGTTTTCTGACAGTTTCTGTTCTCCCTCACTGCTGTGTGTGAGGGGGAGGGGCCGTTTTTTGGCGCTTTTACTACGCATCAAATATTTCAGTCAGCAACTCATTGTATTCCCTGCATGATCCGGTTCATCTCTACAGAGCTCAGGGGTCTTCAAAACTTATTTTGAGGGAGGTAATTTCTCTCAGCAGAGCTGTGAGAATTATAGTTTGACTGAGATAAAAAACTTTTATTCTGTAATTTGTTTCCTGCTTTCAGAATTTGTTATCTTTGCTAATGGGATTAAACCTTTGCTAAAGTTGTGTTGTTTACAAGGATTGAGGCTATAACTGTTTCAATTTATTAATTTTCAACTGTCATAAATCTTCTGTGCTTCTTAAAGGCACAGTACGTTTTAATATTATTCTAATTGAATTGTATTTCCAAGTTGCAAGTTTATTTGCTAGTGTGTTAAAACAGTCTGATTCAGAGGATGACACCTGTGTCATTTGTTGCAATGCCCAAAGTGGAGCCCAATAGAAATTTATGTACTAACTGTATTGATGCTACTTTAAATAAAAGTCAATCTGTACAAATTGAACAAATTTCACCAAACAACGAGGGGAGAGTTATGCCGACTAACTCGCCTCACGTGTCAGTACCTACATCTCCGCTCAGAGGGAGGTGCGTGATATTGTAGCGCCGAGTACATCTGGGCGGCCATTACAAATCACATTACAGGATATGGCTACTGTTATGACTGAGGTTTTGGCTAAATTACCAGAACTAAGAGGTAAGCGTGATCACTCTGGGGTGAGAACAGAGTGCGCTGATAATATTAGGGCCATGTCAGACACTGCGTCACAGGTGGCAGAACATGAGGACGGAGAACTTCATTCTGTGGGTGACGGTTCTGATCCAAACAGACTGGATTCAGATATTTCAAATTTTAAATTTAAACTGGAAAACCTCCGTGTATTACTAGGGGAGGTGTTAGCGGCTCTGAATGATTGTAACACAGTTGCAATACCAGAGAAAATGTGTAGGTTGGATAAATATTTTGCGGTACCGACGAGTACTGAGGTTTTTCCTATACCTAAGAGACTTACTGAAATTGTTACTAAGGAGTGGGATAGACCCGGTGTGCCGTTCTCACCCCCTCCGATATTTAGAAAAATGTTTCCAATAGACGCCACCACAAGGGACTTATGGCAAACGGTCCCTAAGGTGGAGGGAGGCAGTTTCTACCTTAGCTAAGCGTACCACTATCCCGGTGGAGGATAGCTGTGCTTTTTCAGATCCAATGGATAAAAAGTTAGAGGGTTACCTTAAGAAAATGTTTGTTCAACAAGGTTTTATATTGCAACCCCTTGCATGCATTGCGCCGATCACGGCTGCAGCGGCATTCTGGATTGAGTCTCTGGAAGAGAACATTGGTTCAGCTACTCTGGACGACATTACGGACAGGCTTAGAGTCCTTAAACTAGCTAATTCTTTCATTTCGGAGGCCGTAGTACATCTTACTAAACTTACGGCGAAGAATTCAGGATTCACCATTCAGGCACGCAGGGCGCTGTGGCTAAAATCCTGGTCAGCTGATGTTACTTCTAAGTCTAAATTGCTTAATATACCTTTCAAAGGGCAGACCATATTCGGGCCCGGGTTGAAAGAGATTATCGCTGACATTACAGGAGGTAAAGGCCATGCCCTGCCTCAGGACAAAGCCAAAGCCAAGACTAGACAGTCTAATTTTCGTTCCTTTCGTAATTTCAAAGCAGGAGCAGCATCAACTTCCTCTGCACCAAAACAGGAAGGAGCTGTTGCTCGCTACAGACCAGGCTGGAAACCTAACCAGTCCTGGAACAAGGGCAGCAGACTAGGAAATCTGCTGCTGCCCCTAAAACAGCATGAATTGAGGGCCCCCCGATCCGGGATCGTATCTAGTGGGGGCAGACTTTCTCTCTTCGCCCAGGCTTGGGCAAGAGATGTTCAGGATCCCTGGGCGCTAGAGATAATATCTCAGGATACCTTCTGGACTTCAAATACTCTCCTCCAAGAGAGAGATTTCATTTGTCAAGATTGTCAACAATCCAGACAAAGAAAGAGGCGTTTCTACGCTGCGTTCAAGAGCTCTTGTTAATGGGAGTAATCCATCCAGTTCCACGATCGGAACAGGGACAGGGGTTTTACTCAAATCTGTTTGTGGTTCCCAAAAAAGAGGGAACTTTCAGACCAATCCTGGACTTAAAGATCCTAAACAAATTCCTAAGAGTTCCATCGTTCAAGATGGAGACTATTCGGACAATTTTACCTATGATCCAAGAGGGTCAGTACATGACCACTGTAGATTTAAAAGATGCTTACCTTCACATACCGATTCACAAAGATCATTATCGGTACCTAAGGTTTGCCTTCCTAGACAGGCATTACCAGTTTGTGGCTCTTCCATTCGGATTGGCTACAGCTCCAAGAATCTTCACAAAGGTTCTGGGTGCTCTTCTGGCGGTACTAAGACCGCGGGGAATCTCGGTAGCTCCATACCTAGACGACATTCTGATACAAGCTTCAAGCTTTCAAACTGCCAAGTCTCAACAGAGTTAGTGCTGGCATTTCTAAGGTCACATGGATGGAAGGTGAACGAAAAGAAAAAGTTCACTCGTTCCACTCACAAGAGTTCCCTTCCTGGGGACTCTTATAGATTCTGTAGAAATGAAGATTTACCTGACAGAGGAACAGGCTAACAAGACTTCAAAGTGCTTGCCGCACCCTTCATTCCATTCAACACCCGTCAGTGGCTCAATGCATGGAGGTAATCTGCTTAATGGTATCGGCAATGGACATAGTACCCTTTGCACGCTTACACCTCAGACCACTGCAACTGTGCATGCAAAGTCAGTGGAATGGGGATTACTCAGACTTATCCCCCTTCTCTGAATCTGGATCAAGAGACCAGAAATTCTCTTCTATGGTGGCTTTCTCGGCCACATCTGTCCAGGGGGATGCCATTCAGCAGACCAGGACTGGACAATTGTAACAACAGACGCCAGCCTTCTAGGTTGGGGTGCCGTCTGGAATTCTCTGAAGGCTCAGGGACAATGGAGTCAGGAGGAGAGTCTCCTGCCAATAAACATTCTGGAATTGAAAGCAGTTCTCAATGCCCTCCTGGCTTGGCCCCAGTTGACAACTCGGGGGTTCATCAGGTTTCAGTCGGACAACATCACGACTGTAGCTTACATCAACCATCAGGGAGGGACAAGAAGCTCCCTAGCTATGATGGAAGTATCAAAGATAATTTGCTGGGCAGAGTCTCACTCTTGCCACCTGTCAGCAATCCACATCCCGGGAGTGGAGAACTGGGAGGCGGATTTCTTAAGTCGTCAGACTTTTCATCCGGGGGAGTGGGAACTTCATCCGGAGGTCTTTGCCCAAATACTTCGACGTTGGGGCAAACCAGAGATAGATCTCATGGCGTCTCGACAGAACGCCAAGCTTCCTCGTTACGGGTCCAGATCCAGGGATCCAGGAGCAGGCCTGATAGATGCTCTGACAGCACCTTGGGACTTCAGGATGGCTTACGTGTTTCCACCCTTCCCGTTGCTTCCTCGATTGATTTGCCAGAATCAAACAAGAGAGAGCATCAGTGATTCTAATAGCACCTGCGTGGCACGCAGGACTTGGTATGCAGACCTGGTGGACATGTCATCCTGTCCACCTTGGTCTCTACCTCTGAAACAGGACCTTCTGATACAGGGTCCCTTCAAACATCAAAATCTAACTTCTCTGAAGCTGACTGCTTGGAAATTGAACGCTTGATTTTATCAAGACGTGGGTTTTCTGAGTCAGTTATTGATAACCTTAATACAGGCTAGGAAGCCTGTTACCAGAAAGATTTACCATAAGATATGGCGTAAATACCTATATTGGTGTGAATCCAAAGGTTACTCTTGGAGTAAGGTTAGGATTCCTAGGATATTGTCTTTTCTACAAGAAGGTTTAGAAAAGGGTTTATCTGCTAGTTCATTAAAGGGACAGATCTCAGCTCTGTCCATTCTGTTACACAAACGTCTGTCAGAAGTTCCTGACCATCCAGGCTTTTTGTCAGGCTTTGGCCAGGATTAAGCCTGTGTTTTAAAACTGTTGCTCCACCATGGAGTTTAAACCTTGTTCTTAATGTTTTACAGGGCGTTCCGTTTGAACCCCTTCATTCCATTGATATAAAGTTGTTATCTTGGAAAGTTCTATTTTTAATGGCTATTTCCTCGGCTCGAAGAGTCTCTGAATTATCAGCCTTACATTGTGATTCTCCTTATTTGATTTTTCATTCGGATAAGGTAGTCCTGCGTACTAAACCTGGGTCTTACCTAAGGTAGTTACTAACAGGAATATCAATCAAGAGATTGTTGTTCCTTCTTTATGCCCAAATCCTTCTTCAAAGAAGGAACGTCTACTGCACAACCTGGATGTAGTCCGTGCTCTAAAATTTTACTTACAGGCAACTAAGGAATTTCGACAAACGTCTTCTCTGTTTGTCATTTACTCTGGGCAGAGGAGAGGTCAAAAAGCTTCCGCTACCTCTCTTTCTTTTTGGCTTCGTAGCATAATTCGTTTAAGCTTATGAGACTGCTGGGCAGCAGCCTCCTGAAAGAATTACAGCTCATTCTACTAGAGCTGTGGCTTCCACTTGGGCCTTCAAGAATGAGGCCTCTGTTGAACAGATTTGCAAGGCTGCAACTTGGTCTTCGCTTCATACTCTTTTCAAAATTTACAAATTTGACACTTTTGCTTCATCGGAGGCTATTTTTTGGGAGAAAGGTTCTTCAGGCAGTTGGTTCCTTCTGTATAAAGAGCCTGCCTATCCCTCCCGTCATCCGTGTACTTTTGCTTTGGTATTGGTATCCCAGAAGTAATGATGACCCGTGGACTGATCACACTTAACAGAAGAAAACATAATTTCTGCTTACCTGATAAATTCCTTTCTTCTGTAGTGTGATCAGTCCACGGCCCGCCCTGTTTTTTAAGGCAGGTAAATATTTTTTAATTTATACTCAAGTCACCACTTCACCCTTGGCTTTTCCTTTCTCGTTGTCCTTGGTCGAATGACTGGGAGTGACGTAGAGGGGAGGAGCTATATGCAGCTCTGCTGGGTGAATCTCTTGCACTTCCTGTTGGGGGAGGAGTAATATCCCAGAAGTAATGATGACCCGTGGACTGATCACACTACAGAAGAAAGGAATTTATCAGGTAAGCATTAAATTGTTTTTTTTTTTTGGGATCAAAAATTCTTTTATTGAGGAATATTATGTAATATTGCAGAGAAATGGATCTCGGTATAACATTGTCATCTCTTTATATAGTAGCATATGTACACTCATTTTTTTTTTTTTTTAGCTGTTGAATTTATTTCAAGACATTAGTCCAGATGTGGACTGGCAGTTATAGGCAAGTTTCTGGAGTTAAAGGGATAGAAAGATAAAAATGAAATGCACATGGGTGCCTTTTTAAATTTGTAAAATGATCATTCTTGCAATACATTACCATTAGCAATAATGCGTAAAGTAAAAGTGATTACTGTTTTTTTCTACGGCATATGCACATATCCTGTGAGGGCCCATGCACTACACCTTCTCAGAGTCAGTGGTGGCTTGCATGACACATGATATACACACCACCGCCAGCTCTTGAGAAGTTGTATTTGAATACTGGTGCACGGCCCAAACCGGATATGTGGCGTATGCCGCAGAAAAACACAGTAATACTTTTA
The DNA here is from genome assembly GCF_027579735.1 of Bombina bombina. Taxonomy (NCBI): domain Eukaryota; kingdom Metazoa; phylum Chordata; class Amphibia; order Anura; family Bombinatoridae; genus Bombina; species Bombina bombina. The sequence goes on from NC_069508.1 coordinate 31,651,673, forward strand.
CTAGAAAACATTTTTGCTCATGGAAGTAAATTGCAAAAATGCTACTCTATTTAAATTGAAATATACCCAAATGCATTTCAATGTTGACCTTTCTATCCCTTTTAAAAGCGACAAAGTACTTGGGTAAGAAGCTGATAACAATTCGTTAAATTTAAAACTCCTGCAGGAATAGCCTTTGAAATGGGCTGGGGCAATCACTCCCACCTGATGGTTGATTTCTGCTTCTGCCTATCGTTTACATCACTTTCCTATAGCTATTACTGCAGAGTTAAATATTATCAGTATAGATGACTGTTTCAACAGCCGAAAGCAGCTATTTTAAATGACAAAGGCAGAAATGTAATAGACTCCAGGCAAATAGATTATTGGGGAACACATTAAAGGGGAAATCTTTACTGGTTTCCCATCTTATATGCTATAGGACATGGCAAGAAATTTAGTCTGCTTTAAAAAATAAACCTGTAATAATGAGCAATTTGACCCTAAAAATGCACCTAAGGTGTTCAGTGTACATGATGGAATATATCCCAAAGTTTGAAGCCAAAAAATATTGCACTGAATCAAATTACTTGGACCTGTAGCCCAGTTTACATGCTGTTCATGAGCTGCAAATACTCCTCATTCTGATAAATCTAAAAAGCTTAGAGCTTCTGATCGGAATTAAAAAATTGGTTAAACAGATTTGCAAGGCCACTGCTAAAAATGTCTCACTCTAAATCACGCTGATTAGTTAGTAATACTATGTGAGAACAGATAATGCACTCCAATGGTTAGAACATGACGTTTAAATTGCTTAGCTTGTAGAGTTGCTGAGCATTTATCAATGCTACTTTTATTTGAAAACACGTTTTTAGGTCTTCTGACTTCCATGGACTTTGATTTGTATAAATGTAGCTTATAGCTCCAATTTATTTATATAAGCTGCTATAGACACACAGTCAAGACAAATGACTCAGCTTGCTGGAGCAGGAAATATTAGCTTAAATGTTTGGTCGTGTAATGTAAACCCTGCCGGCTAGCTAGCCAATGAGGTCAGTAGCCCTTGGTTGTATAGAGGAGCTTGCTGTTGCTGGGTATTGCGCTTGTGAGCTAAATAAGAGACAACACCCATGCAAACAAGTTTATTCTTTGCTGACTCAGCAGAGGTTGTCAATTAAACAGAGAGAGAACAAACAAGGCTGCAAATTTGATGAAATATCCTTGCTTGGATCACTTTGCTAGTATTGGCAAAACCCTTATGCTGCTACAAAGGTAACCAGAGGGATCAGTTTTTATTTCCATATTTATAGCCAGATGTTTAGCTACAACACTTCAGTGTTTTTGCTGAGTGCAGCATGCAAGTCATTTACCCGCGCTGTGGTAATTGCTGCAAAATGAGCAGTTAAAATAAATGAACTATTAAAATAAGCTAGGTTTTCTCTGATCTGTTGTGAGACCATTTTATTGTTCAGATGGCTGCTAGGTGTACGGTTTATTTTGGGCCAGTTTTAAAGTGGCTGGTTGTGTGTCTGTATGTATGTATGTATATATGTGTGTGTGTGTGTCAGTATGTGTGTGTGTGTATGTATGTGTGTGTATATATATATATATATATATATATATGTGTATGTGTGTCTGTATATATGTGTTGTGTGCGCATGT